>NW_012105231.1:561651-565265 GCF_000951045.1 Mandrillus leucophaeus | reverse complement strand
TGCGAGGCGCCGGACACCCGAGGCCGCGAGCAGCGTTGCCCCGCGGTTTTTCGCGCCCCTCCAGTCCTGCAGTCCTCCCTCTAACTCCGTCTGCCCGTCACCGATTGAAAGTGGCCCCGAGAATATTGGATGGTATTGAGCAAATATCATTAACCTTGTTGGGTGTGGTAACGGTAATGTGGCTATGGTTTTGTTTTTTTTTAAGACCTACTGATATGTTGACAGGTAGAGTGATCTGGTGTCAGGAGTGTAAAATACGCCTGTGAAAACTGGGGGAGAGGAATAAAACAAGCTGGCAGGACGTTTTTCATCGTTGATGCTGCGTGATGCAAGCACATACGCTTATCATACAATGTCTCTACTTGTGTATCTGAAATTTTCCATAATAAAAAGTTTAGAGAAGTAAGCCAGTGTTTGCCTCAAGGGAGAACAGTGCGGTGGCGGATGACGGGAGGAAGGAGTCTTAATTTTTCGCTGTGCGCCTTTTTGTGCTGTCTTAGGTTTTCCCCATTTAATGTGTTACCTAATTCAGAAAATTGGTAAGTTTTTTTTTTTAAAGGCTACTATGAGAAAACAGCATTCTAAAGAATAGCACAACCAGTTCCCCCTAAGAAAAGTGCATGATTCGTCGGACTCGGACAGCCTCCATGTTTGTCAGGCGGTTAATGGAGACCCACCTGGGAAATTAGAAAACTACTAATTGCTTTCAGTGAGAAGCCCGCCCTTCTTCCACAAATGGATAATTTGCTTTTAATGCACCCAGAAGTTATCCAGCTCCCTCCGGTATAATCGGGGAAACTCCAAATAAAGGAAAAATAGTTCAGAGACCCTGCAGCCTTTCCCAAGAGGAATTTGAGATGGGTTTTAGTGTGGTTGGATTGTTTTGCCTACCTGACTGCAGAATTTATATTCTGACACTTACAATTTCCCAAATACTGAGTCAGTATTTTTTCTTGTTTCAAAATAAACCAACTTCTTCTGTAGTTTATATGAATAACAAGTCCATATCTTCCACTGTGGGTGGGATGCACATGACTGTTTTATTTGGGTCAGTTTTGTCTCTTTTTTTTAATTGGCAATTTAGGAACTTGTTTTTATCATTCTGTTTAAAGATCTCTGGCAGAGGTGCAGGCTGCACTTACTATAATTATTTAGATGACAAGGTAGTGGATGGTAATTAAAGGGTAATTATCATCAGAGGGAAAAGGTAAGATCAAAAAACCAGAAGAGGTGAGAGACAATTGCAAGATCTTCCCGTAGGAGGGTGTTGTGAACCTCCCAAGACCAAAGGATATATGTATTATGCCTGGCCTCTCTAGTGCTGGACACTGGCAGGGTCAGTGCCTGCATGAAGCTGAAGTGGAAGGGCTCATTGTTTAGACTGTGTGGTGCCTTTTGAGGGCTTTTGTGAGATGGTTGTGTTAAGTAATGGGACTTAGTAGTGTCAAATTCTTGCCATTCAAAGAAGGATCCCCAATCAGCAGTGTAGCATAACCTGGAAGCCTGTGAAGAACGCATAATTCCTATCCTCACCCCAGCTCCACTGAATCAGAACCTGCATTTTAACAGGATTCCCCCAGCTGATTGGGCTGCACATTAAAGTTTGACAAGCACCGATTTAAAGTATACCCATAGCATTTGACAGCAATCTAGTATTTTTCGTTAGGATGAGGGAGAGGAAGGGAGATGATTAAGAACCTCCTATGCATCAGGTAAGTTGCTAGGCTGTTCCCTTATCTTACAGGTAAGGAAATGGGAAGACTTGTATATTACAACTAGTGAGGGAGTCAAACTTTTTCTTAATGGTTGGATACCCATTAGTACTTATGGATGTTCTTGAATCTGGTAGAAAGTGGTACATGATTTGAGAAGTAAACAAGTGTGTGTGTGTGTGTGTGTGTGTATTTAGTCTGTGGAAACTTACTGTATGAATATTAAGCAGAGCTCTTCTGGGCTCTATACCCTTCCTTGTGTGGCTCAGGCTAAAGACACCTCTTGGGTCCCTCCTGGAGGGAGTTCAGACCCCTGGCCCTGCAGGCTGTACTACCACCTTAACCCCTTACCTCCCTGCTTCCACTGAGGCAGGCAAATGCCCTGGAGTCACCTCATTCCCTTACCAGGGCCCTGGGTTCCACACTAGAATGAGCAAACAGGACTCCAGTATGGGTAACACATGGCTGAGCAGCTTTTTGTTGTATTGTTTTTGTTTTCTTAGTTCTCTCAGCTCAGGATTCACCCTCTGCCCATCCCCCTGGCCACCCTCAACCCCTAGAATCGTTGTCTCCATTTCATGAGAATCTTCACACTAACATCAAGTAGCCAGTAGATGCTTTTGGTTTTGCTAGAATGCCTCTGTGCAAGCTCTCAGATACCTGATTTTCTTTCCCCCACTGAATGTTGTAATTGTCAGAAACTGAAATCATGGATCGGAGCCAAGTTTGTAGTACCCTTGGAGGGGCTTCTGCCCTCCTGTTTGCTGCCTGGGTGAGGACAGAACCCCCTACTACCTGGAGCCCCACTTGAGTGGGCCCATACCTGTACTTTCCTCTGAAAAAAGAAAATCCTGCAAAGAAAATAGAAGACATCTGTTCTGCCATTGCCACGCGCTTGTTCTAGCCCAGACATGAGAACTGTCAGAATTGGAGTTACTAAATAGAACTTTTAGTCTTTTTCTGATAATGTGTAGTAAAGTGTATTACAACTTACAGAATTCTATTTAGGGAACTAGAGGTCAGAAACTACCATATTGGTAGCAGTCAATTTTTCTTTGCCATAAGATGTGGAATAAAATGTTAAATTGTACACTTGCATGTTGTGGTTATGTTACAAAGCTCTACAAGATGTGGGCCAGGCCCTGCCCTTTGCTCATGCAGCCCCTACTTTCTGCTCTGCCCACACCTGAGTCCTTGCTATTTCCCCACCTTAGGGCCTTTGTATTTCCTATTTCCTCTGCCCACAACTCCCCCAGATGCCAGCCTGCTTCAATTCCTCTCCTCTAGGTTTTGACTCAGATGGGACTTTTCAGTGAATCTCCCCTGACCAACCTATTTTAAATTGTTGCAACATCCTCACTCCTAAATGTCACTGTCCCTGCTTTACTTTCCTTAAGGGCATTTATCTTCGCATCTAACATACCAGGTGTTCTGCATGTTTATCTTACATGTTGTGCTCCCTCTGAGAGCAGGGATCTCTGCCTGTCTTGTTTTCTGCTACAACCCTAGCACCTAGAAGACTGCCTGCCACAGAGTAGGTGCTCAATAAATACTTGTTGACTAAAAGCACCCATTTATTTCTTCTTTCATGTAAGATTATATACATATGTATATACACATATATACACACACACACATTTTTTTTTTTTTAGACTGAGTCTCGCTCTGTCACCAGGCTGGAGTACAGTGGCACAATCTCGGCTCACTGCAATCTCTGCCTCCCAGGTTCAAGCGATTCCCCTGCTTTAGCCTCCCCAGTAGCTGGGACTACAGACACGCACCACCACACCCAGCTCATTTTTTTCTCCTGACCTTGTGATCTGCCCGGCTCAGCCTCCCAAAGTGCTGGGGTTACAGGTGTGAGCTACCATGCCTGGCTGCATTTTTTTTTTTTTTTTTTTT
>NW_012105231.1:526255-561601 GCF_000951045.1 Mandrillus leucophaeus | reverse complement strand
TTTTTTTTTTGGTGACAGAGTCTCGCTCAGTCGCCCAGGCTGGAGTGTAGTGGCACGATCTCCAATCACTGCAACCTCCACCTCCAGGGTTCAAGCCATCCTCCCACCTCAGCCTCCCAAGTAGCTGGGACTACATGTCCATGCTACCATGCCCCGCTAATTTTTGTATTTTTGGTAGAGATAGGGTTTCACCTTGTTGCCCAGGCTGGTCTTGCACTGACGGGCTCAAGCCATCCACCTACTTTGGCCTCCCAAAGTCCTGGGATTACAGGCTTGAGCCACTGCCCCTGCCTATATCTTGAAAGGAAAGTGGCAAAACTATCAACAGTTTCACATAACCTGGTAGCTCTAATAAAGTGTTAACTGGGATATCACAATGGGGAAGGGAGTACTTCCTGGAGACCTTTTGTTCTTGCCTTGGATAGGTTTTCATTCTGAAAATTGAGAAAATGAGTACTCTTATAATCTCAGTTATCTTATTTCCCAGGATAACTGGAATATGTTCTCTGGAGATAGTGACATCCTTTGGGGAATACACTGCTGTCTAGGTAGATGAAACACAAAGCAAAGGAAATTCTCTAGGAGTACATTGCCTGACAAGGACTGGTATGAGCAACCTTGAAGAAGTCTGGCTTCCTGACCCTTGTCCTGGAAACAGCCCTTTTTTATCCAGGATCCTCACCCCTAATACTGTATGATACCCCCCTAGTCAAAGACCCTGAAGGGTCCTCCTATCACTAAGACTAAAATCCAAAATTCTTACGGCAAAAAGGCCCTGCATGATCTGGCCCCTGAGTACTCCTATCCCTTCCCACCTTGCCAGGCCTGCCTCTGTCTACTACTAGAACATGCCAAACCAGCTCCTGCCTGCGGGCCCTCTTCATACTTGTTCCCTCTGTTAGTCCTCAAGAGACATACATGACTCATTCCCTCCATGCTTTCAGGTCTTTGCTCAAGTGTCTCTCTCAGTAGTGTCTTCCCTGGCCATGCTATTTAAGGTCATCCAGCACCCTGTATCTCCTTTTCCCTGCTGCTTTTCTCCATAACATAGTCATTACATTTGCTTTGTGTATGAACTTGGTTATTATCTATTTCCTTTCACAAGAATATAAACTCCATGAGGACGCGGATGACTGACTTGTTCACTTTATATACCAAGCACACCTCAAATAGTGCCTCACACACAGAAAGTGTGCTATAAATATTTGTTGACGGAATACCTGAATTAATTCAAGCTTTAAATTGTGTTCAGCAACCGGGCACAGTGGCTCATGCCTGTAATCCCAGCACCTTGGGAGGCCGAGGCGGGCGGATCACGAGGTCAGGTGATTGAGACCATCCTGGCTAACACGGTGAAACCCCATCTCTACTAAAAATACAAAAAAAATTACCTGGTCGTGGTGGCGGGTGCCTGTAGTCCCAGCTACTCGGGAGGCTGAGGCAGGAGAATGGCGTGAACCTGGGAGACAGAGCTTGCAATGAGCTGAGATCGCGCCACTGGAATCCAACCTGGGCGACAGCGAGACTCCGTCTCAAAAAAAAAAAAAAAAAATTGTGTACAGCTTAACACATGTAATCTCAGCACTTTGGGAGGTGAAAGCGGGCAGCGAATCATCTGAAGTCAGGAGTTCAAGACCAGCCTGGCCAACATGATGAAACCCCATCTCTACTAAAATACAAAAATTAGCCAGGCAGGTGGCAGGCACCTGTAATCCCAGCTACTTGGGAGACTGAGGCAGGAGGATCACTTGAACCCAGGAGGTGGAGGTTGCAGTGAGCCAAGATCATACCATTGCACTCCAGCCTGAATAACAAGAGCAAAACTTTTTCTCAAAAATAATAATAGTGTTCAGCTCTTCTATATCTTTAATAATTTTTTTTGTCTGC
Source organism: Mandrillus leucophaeus (assembly GCF_000951045.1). Lineage (NCBI taxonomy): Eukaryota > Metazoa > Chordata > Mammalia > Primates > Cercopithecidae > Mandrillus > Mandrillus leucophaeus. The sequence goes on along the minus strand of NW_012105231.1, from coordinate 559,714 downwards.
TTGACTTATAAATAATGGCAAAACATGCATGAAAACCTCCCACTATAAGAGTAATCTTTTTCATTTCTCCCTGTAGTTCTATTTTTCTTTCTGCATTTTGAGGCTATTTTATTGGGCACATACTGTACAAGTTAGAATTGCTATCGCTTCCTGGTAGAATTGAAAGCTTTTAAAGTAATATGGGAGATTAATTGCAAAAATTGCCTGAATTTTCCACTCACTCCTCCCCATAGCCACACCTTTTGCAATGTGACTTGGCAGCTCCTCCCAGAATCTCAGCTGGATTTTAACTCACCTTGGCCTAAAGAAAATGACAGAAGTGATGAAGTCCTGAGTCTGAGCCTAAAGAAACCTTGAATGCTTCCACATTCTCTTTGGGATCCCTGCTTCTGCCATGAGAACAGGCCTGGGCTAGTTTGATGGAAGATGAGAAGCCACATGGAAAAGAGCTGAAGTCTTCCCTGACCTATGAACAGCCAGCAGACCCCAAACATGTAAGCCCAGCCAGGAGCAGCATGGCAACCCACCTGACCTGCAGCCACCCAAAGATGTAGATGTGAGCTCACCTGGGACTAGAACTGTCCTGATGACCTGGAGGCTCATGAGTAATAATAGCTACTTATTATATTAAGCTTCTGAATTTTAGAGTGGTTTGTTATACAGCATTGTGACAATAAATAATGGATAACAACTAGCGATTTTCCCATTGATAATGCCTCCTTTTTTGGAGTCTCAGCCTCCAAAAGACTTTCCTGACTAGGCAATCTGAAGCAGCTTCCCAGTCTCTATCATAACACTGGTGTATTATTAACACGTACCACTCTCCCAAATTATCTCTCTTTTTTTTTTTTTTTTTTTCCAAATAAGGTCTCCCTCTGTCACCTAGGCTGGAGTGCAGTGGTGCAGACACACATGGCTCACTGCAGCCTTGCCCTCCCAGGCTCAGCCTCCTGAGTAACTGGAACTACAGGCAAGAGTGACACCTAGGGAAAAATTCAAAAAATGAATGTTTGATTTTTTTTAGAGATGGGGGTCTCACTACATTGCCCAGGCTGGTCTTGAACTTCTGACCTCAAGCAATCCTCCAGGGCCTCCTAAAGTGCTGGGATTGCAGTTGTGAGCCACCACACCCAGCCTGCGTACTTCTTTGTTTGTTTGTTTTTGAGACAGGGTCTTACTCTGTCACCCAGACTGGAGTGCAGTGGCACAATCTCGGCTTACCGCAACCTCTGCTTCCCAGGCTCAAGTGATTTTCCTGCCTCAGTCTCCTGAGTAGCTGGGATTACAGGCTTGTGCCACTACTGCCCGGCTAATTTTCTATTTTTAGTAGAGACAGTTTCACCACGTTGGCCAGGCTGTTCTTGAACTCCTGACTTCAAATGGTCCACCGCCTCGGCCCCCCAACGTGCTGGGATTGCAGGCGTGAGCCACCGCACCCAGTCTAGTTCTGTATTATCTATCTTCCACGTTAGAATGTCAACTGTGTAAAGGCAGAGATCTTGTCCATTCTGCTCTCTGCTGTATGCTCAGCACCAAGAACAGGCTGTACAGTCCAATGTGGTAGCCATGAGCTGTGCGTTCACTGAGCACTTGAAATATAGTTAGTCCAAGTTGAGAAATCCTGACAATGTAGAACACACACTGGATTTCAAAGACTTCCTACAAAAAAAGAAAATAAAGTATCTCAATACTTTTTACACTGATTAAATGTTGAAATGATTTTTTATATCAAGTTAAATAGATTATGTTATTAAAGTTAATATCGCCTGTTTCTTTTTACCTTTATTTAATGTGGGTACTAGAAAAAATTAAGTTACCTTTGTGACTTGCATTATATTTATATTGGCAGCCCTGATATCAAAGTTCAGTAGCTGGGCACAGTGGCTTATACCTATAATCCCAGCACTTTGGGAGCCCAAGGCGGGATGGATGGCTTGAGCCCATGAGTTCAAGGCCAGCCTGGGCAAGATGGTGAGACCCTGTCTCTACAAAAATTAACCAGGTGTGTTGGCACATGCCTGTAGTCTTAGCTACTCAGGAGGCTGAGGTGGGAAGGTCGCTTGAGCCTGGGAGATTGAGGCTACAGAGAGCCATGATTGTGCCACTGCACTCTAACCCGGGTGAGAGAGCAAGCCCCTGTCTCAAAAAAAAAAAAAGGCTGAGTAAATATTTGTTGAAGAAAAATATTAAAAATGAATTTACCAAAAGAAATGAGCTGTCAGGCTATGAAAAGATATGGAACCTTAAATGTATATTGCTGAGTGAAAAAAGCCAGTCTGAAAAGACTACATACTATATGATTCCAATTACTGTATATGATTCCAATTACTGTATATGATGTCTGGAAAAGGCAAAACAATGGAGAGAGTAAAAAGATCAGTGTTGCTAGGGGTTCAGGAGGAGGGGAGAAGAGAGATGGATACCTGAAGCACAGGGGACTTAGGGAGTGGTGAAATAATTCTGTAATACTCCAGGCACGCTGGCTCATGCCTATAATCCCAGCACTTTGGGAAGCCAAAGTGGGCAGATCACCTGAGGTCAGGAGTTCAAGACCAGCCTGGCCAACATAGTGAAACTCCGTCTCTACTAAAAATACAAAAATTAGTCAGGCATGGTGGTGCATACCTGTAGTCCCAGCTACTTGGGAGGCTGAGGCAGGAGAATTGCTTGAATCTGGGAGTTGGAGGTTGTAGTGAGCTGAGGTCACACCACTGCATTCCAGTCTGCGCAACAGAGTGAGACTCCATCTCAAAAAAAAAAAAAAAAAAAAAAAAACCTGTAATACTGTATCAGTGGATGCATGGCATTATAGATTTGTCAAAACCCATAGAACTATATAACACAAAGAAGGAATTCTGATGTAAATTAAGTTAATGATGTATCAGTATTTTAACAAATATACCACACTAATGCAAGATTTTAATAATAGAGGAAACTGGCCGGGCATGGTGGTGCACACCTGTAATCCCAGCACTTTGGGAGGCTAAGGCGGGCAGATTACCTGAGGTCAGAAGTTCGAGACCAGCCTGGTCAACATGGCGAAATCCCATCTCTATTAAAAATGCAAAAAATTAGCTGGGCATGGTAGCACACGGCTGTAGTCCCAGCTACTTGGGAGGTTGAGTCAGGAGAATCGCTTGAACCTGGAAGGTGGAGGTTGCAGTGAACCAAGATAGTGCCACTGCACTCCAGCGTGGGCGACAGAGCAAGACTCCATCTCAAAATAAATAAATAAATAATAGAGGAAACTGGGGAAGGGGATTGGGGAGGGAGGTATATGGGAACTCTGTACTATGTGCACAGTTTTTCTACGAGCCTAAAATTGTTCTAAAAAAGTCTATTTTTTAAAAATGAATGTACTCTTCTTGCACAGTCCCCAGAATGATATTTCTAAAACATACATTTGAGAAATCACTTTCCTCTCCTAAAAGAAGAAAATATTTTGCTCCCCACTATCTATGGGAGGTAAGTTCATATCCCATAGGCATAAGTAATTTGCATTGGCATTTATGGTTATGTTCTACCCTGCCATACCTCTCTTTCCCTCCTCTCCTGACTAGCTGGGCCAGACTACTTGACTCCATGCCCAGCTCATGCAGTCCTCTCTGTCTAGAACTTCCCTCTCCCTCTGCGCTTGTGGAGCCTCACACTTATGGAGTCATAGACTCTCCCATAAATGAATCAGTCATCCTCTAGTCCTTGGTTCCACCAGTTCTATGTTAAAAGAAGATACGGGCCAGGTGCCATAGCTCATGCCTGTAACCCAGCACTTTGGGAGGCCAAGTTGGGAGGATCGCTTAAGGCCAGGAGTTCCAGACCAGCCTGGTCAACATAGTGAGACCCTGTCTCTACTAAAAATTTTAAAATTAGAGCCAGGTGCGGTGGCTCACACCTGTAATCCCAGCACTTTGGGAAGCCGAGGCGGGCGGATCACGAGGTCAGGAGATTGAGACCATCCTGGCTAACACGGTGAAACCCCATCTCTACTAAAACTACAAAAACAAAATTAGCTAGGTGTGGTAGTGGGTGCCTGTAGTCCCAGCTACTCAGGAGGCTGAGACAGGAGAATGGCAGGAACCCGGGAGGCGGAGCTTGCAGTGAGCCAAGATCTGTCTCTTATACACATCTAGATGTGTATAAGAGACAGGGCGTAAACCCGGGAGGCGGAGCTTGCAGTGATCTGAGATCCGGCCACTGCACTCCAGCCTGGGCGACAGAGCCAGACTCCGTCTCCAAAAAAAATAAAAATAAAAATAAATAAATAAATAAATCCTTTCATTCCTTCCTTGCTGTGTTAGTGCTTTTTGTCCAATTCTTTGTTCAAGATACCAAGAACGTGGACACTCTACCGTTAACATGTTTCTGTTAACACCAGCTACTTGGGACGCTGAAGTGGGAGATCACTTGAGCCCAGGAGTTCAAGGTTACAGTGAGCTATGATTGTGCCACTGCACTCCAGCCTGGGCAACAGAGCTAGACCCTATCTATCTCAAAAAAGGTTTAAAAAAACAAAAGAAGATACAGCAAAGCAGACATTTGTTTTTGTCATTTTTGTTCTTCTTTCTAGTAAGAATTTAGAAGATGGATATGGGCCAGGTGCAGTGACTCACACCTGTAATCCCAACACTTTGGGAGGCCAAGGTGGGCGGATCACCTGAGGTCAGGAGTTTGAGACCAGCCTGGCCAAGATGGCGAAACCTCATCTCTACTAAAAATACAAAAATTAGCTGGGTGTGATGGCTGGCGCCTGTAATTCCAGATACTCGGGAGGCTGAGGCAGGAGAATCGCTTGAACCTGGGAGGTGGAGGTTGCAGTGAGCGGAGATGGCTCCGCTGTACTCCAGCCTGGGCAACAAGAGTGAAACTCCATCTCAAAAAAAAAAAAGGGGGGGGTCTATATATTAATCTTGGAAATATTGAAAAAGAATTCTGATAGCCACGAGTGGGTGAGGAATTAATAACCTTAAGATGGAAACAGTGGAAGCAGAACAAGGCTATTGAATGTCAGGGAAAATCTACTTGGGCTCACTTCCTAGGTGAGAGGCAGCAGGACACCCAGTTAGGAGCAAGATCCCAGCAGTGAGGCCCTGCTCCCTGACTGCTTGCCCACAATGACGTCAGGAGAGAGGCCTCTGGGGTGTCACCTGCTCTGAAAGCCAATCTGCCTCTGAATGCTGCTTGCCCAAGCGAGGATGCCATGGCCATACAGTTTCAGGTATTTAACTTCCAGGGCATGACTGAGTGGAGGTGGAGGTGGCAGCAACATTACCGATGTCATTGTCTCTACCTCCATATTGTGGAGCCTTGGGAGAGAGTGTGAGAACAAAGGCAAGCTCCAGCTACTCAGGAGGCTGAGACAGGAGGATCTCGTAAGCCAAGTTCAAGGTTGCAGTGAGCTATGATCATGCCACTGCACTCCCACCTGAGTTACAGAGCAAGGCCCTGTCTCTAAAAGAACTTTTTTAAATAAAAGAACAACGGCAAGCAGCCTCCTAGGTGCTGAGTTGCTCTACTCTTACCTAGGGAGAAGGCTACCATTTACTGAGTCCTATTTTTTGCCAGCCACAGTGCAGATTTCCCTGCATTGTAATTTACATTGTTATTTACATTGTCATTGATGTCTCATCTCCTTATCAGAGCTGCATTATCCTACCACTTCTCTGATAGGACTCTTAAGGAATACTGTACAATGGTAAATGACTTGTCTAAGGTCACCCAACTGATTAATGTGACAGAGCCAGGGTTTTAAACCAAAACTATCTTTCTCCAAAGGTTCCAGGCATGAAGCATGTGCTGTCCTGGGCCCTGAATATCAAGCCAGTAGAGGAACCCCATCCTTCTGTTGTCATTTCAAGCCAGAGGCTCAAGCCAGGAGGAGTGAGGATCAAGATCAATAACTCAAAGCTGTTTAGAAGAAGAAGCCAAATTCAAGGAGGAGTGAGGAATTGTAGGTGGAGAAGCTTTGACCTGGGGAGAGATCAGGTATTTGTGAGCAGCAAAGGTAAGATGGCAGACAGAGATCTAACAGGCCAGGTTGTTGAAGTCAAGGTCACAGTGTCTTGTCTTAACCAGCCCATGTCTCTTCTTGCCCTGCCCACTTGGTTCTTGACAGCATCCAGATGTATTGCTGGGGCTTGAAGGGAGCTCCTCCACCATAAGCGGCTCTTCCTCCCTTCACAGCGTCCTGTCCCACGGCTGGGTCATGGGCTCTGCAACTGGCCTTTGGGGCAAAGAAAAGGGAGGAATTGTGCTTTCTGAGAAGTGCTCAGGAATAACCTGGGTGGAGGTTTCTTCGTGTGAGGAACTCCAGCCTCTGAGTGGGCAGAGGAGCTCTTCGGCTTGCCCCCATTCCTCTGATGCGCCCCTAACCTGGCCCATAGTTTGGGTCGTTTGGGCAGCCCTGCATATTCCCTGAGCTGAGGGGCCTCTCCCAGGAGAGTGGGAAAGAATTCTGTCCTTTGTGTAACTCGCTTCATTATGTATGAGTGTTGGCTCCCTTGGTTGAAAAATGATCACTCTATTGGGTTCTCCCAGCTTGAGGCGAAAGCTTTTGGAAGCTCAGGCAGCTTGGAGGAGTTCGTGGATTAGAGAATGTTGAAGTTGGAGAACTATAGCGGGGCCTAAAAAATCTTCCAGAATCAAGACGGTGCCTGACGCCCTACCTAGCCCCTCTCCAGCACGGGGACCCCGGGCCCTTGGCAATCATGTCTGCGCAGCTTGGGCCCCATATCCAACAGGGGAGCACGCCCCAATTTACTCTCACCCCACCAGTCGAGTGGAGGGCAGGTGACCTGCCAGTTCTCGAAAGAAGCCAGATGACTGACTTTGGTCGCCTCATCACAGGTTAATCCATAAGAAGAGCTTGGAACAGCGCCCGGCAGAGTCTCAGCGCGCCCAAAGTGTGTGCGGGTATGATTACCATCGCCAGCAGCTGAGCTGGGAAAAGGATCTGACTAGATGATTTTGGCAATAACTCGACAAACTATCGAATGTGGACAGTGAAACGCATTCCAAGGTTTCTAAAAAGCTCCCATTGTGACACCCTCTGTGTCCTCCCCAGGCCCGGCGGCCTCCGGGTCAGCGACACCCGACCTCGCGTGGTCCGGGCTACCCAAGGACGTCCGAGGCGTGGCGGAGACTTGGCGGCTGAGTGCAGGCCGGGCTGCCGCCCAGCAGGACCTGGGCGAGGCCTGCGGCCCGGGCGGGGCCAGGGTTGGGCTCTGTCAGAGCTGCGCAGCAGCCACCCCGCCCGGGCCTCCCTGCCCCTACCTGTGACCTGGATTCCGCGGTTCCTGTGCGGGGGCGGAGGGTGTAAAGGACAAGAGCAAATAAAGGTCTGTGGCCCGGAGAAACTTCAACTCCTGGAATTGGGTGCACCAAGGATACTTTAAGGCGAGGGGTCGGGGTGTGTAATAATTTATTCGGTTCATCTGTGTACACTGGCCTCTCTAGCTTACACCAACACATGTTTACCGGGTTCGCACCCGAGCCAGAGGCGGTTAGTTTAGTAATCCCACAGCGGCTTCTGCCTGCTTTCTAGGAGACGGATCTGGGCCCAGGGGAGGCCTCAAAACATTAACATTTCAAATAAATGCCCCCGGAGTTGGGGGCGGGTGCCTCGGACTGCTTCTCCCCCAGAACTCCCCTTTGCACTGGGGTCACCCCGGGCATTACCCTTGGGGCCGCCTGGGCTGCCTTTGTTGCGCAGGGGACCTTCCCGGCCATGTCAGTGGCCCGGCTGCTCTGCGGGACGGTCCTGGCTCCGAAAGCGGGCGCGGGGGCGCTGAGCCAGGGCCCGCTCTAGATCGCGTCGGCTCCGCTGTCAGTTATCATCCGCGTGGTGCTGGGGCCTCCCGGGACCCGGGAGCCGCGGCAGATTAGGCCACCCGCCCCAACCTGGGTTTTGAGCTACTTATCTGAGGCTTGTGAGTCCAAAAGGGCTTAGCAACCGCAGCCGTGGCAGCCCCAAGGACATGAACACCCGCACCTCCGAGCCTTCCCCTGTGGAGTACCTTGGAGGTGAGGCCTGCGCAGCCCCAGGAAGAGGGTGGGGGCGCAGACCCGCGGTGGGGAGCTAGGCCTGCCGGCTACACGGTTCCTGCCATTCTCTCTGCGCCCTTTCTCCCATGCTGGCAGTGTTCATCCAGCTGAAACTGATCAACACAGCAAACCCAACACCCACAGACCTGTGGCCCCTTCTTTCCCTTCTCGCCTCCTCGGCAACCCTTGAAAGCACTCAAGTACGAAGTTGTAATTGCAATTATAATTAACTGCGTTCGACTTGGGCTTCCCCAGGTCTTGGCTTCCGTTAGGACAGTGTCCCAGGTCTCCCTGTCCCAGGCAGCCCCAGTTCCCAAGAAATAGTTGAATGGATGGATGTTTGCATCCCCTACCCAACCTCAGACTGTGTACTCCTTTCTCTCCAAGCACAGAGATTCTACTGGAAGGCCCCAGGGATGGTGGAAAGGGCACTAGGCGTGAGGTTTGGTAAAATGAGGACAATACCGATACCCCTCCATCTCTCCTTCCCAGAAAGGGATTTAGGAGGCACAAGTAAGATAGCTACACGACTCCTGGCCAGTTGACAAGCAGAAGGTCCCGGCAACCTGGGTTTTATCTCCTGTTGTCCAGAAGCCACAGTGGGTCTCCTGATGCAGAGCCTGCCTGGCAGTGTTGTTACAGTGGGTAGCAGCAGACATGAGCAGGTCAGGAGAGCCCCCACCTCCAAACCCAGGAATATCAGAAGACCATCAGGTGATGGTCAGGAGGCTGTTAAGCTGTCTAAAATAGTAATTGATCACACCCAGCGCCAGAGAAAGGCAGTCTCCCCAACAGATAGAAAAACCCAAAACTGGTGATCAGCTTCCCAATTAGATCTCAGGAGTTGGGCGAGTAGGCTCAAGCATGTGACCTAAGAGACAAAATGGTGGAGTTTAACTGGCATATGAGTTCTCTCTGGGAATGTAGCAGGATCAGCCACAGACAAAACTCCTCAGACAATGAGTTAAAGAAGGAAGGGGTTTATTCGGCCGGGAGCATAGGCAAGCCTCCTGTCTCAAGAGCCGAGTTCCGTGAGTGAGCAATTCTTGTCCCTTTTAAGGGCTCACAACTCTAAGGGGGTGTGCGTGAGAGGGTTGCGATTGACTGAGCAAGCAGGGGGTACGTGAATGGGGGCTGCATGCACTGGTAATTAGATGGGAACAAAACAGGATAGGGATTTTCACAGTACTTTTCCATACAATGTCTATAATCTATAGATAACTTAACCAATTAGGTCAGGGGTCGATCTTTAACTATCAGGCCCAGGGTGTGGTGCCAGACTGTCTGCTTGTGGATTTCATTTCTGCCTTTTAGTTTGTACTTTTTCTCTCTTTGGAGGCAGAAATTGGGCATAAGACAATACGAGGGGTGGTCTCCTCCCTTATTCCCCCCTTTGAGACTCTCACTCAATAGTGGGAGTTCTCACTTTCATTTTTACTACCTATGTCTTCTTGCAGGACAGATCTATAGTGATTTATATAGCACACTTGTGCTGAAGCATTTTGGTGAACTAAGGTAGCAATGAAGCTTTTTATCATTTGAAGAGGTACAGGTAGCAAACAAGGAACAGTAAGTAGTTTCCTATTACTATTATAACTCTTATAAGAGTTTTAAATCCTCCTAGCGCTGGGAACCATTTTCTAAACATGGCCCCAGGATCAAATCCATGCCACACTTGCACAGGCACATGTGCCAGTTTTGTCATATCTTTATGTCTTTAGCTACTTACCCTTGATTATCTACATGTAGGCAGCAATTAGTAAAGTTAAATTTCCTACAGACCTCTCCTTCAGCTGCTGGCAAGTAGTCGAGAGCTAATCTATTTTGATAGACAGCATTTCTCATCTGAGTTTCTTGCCAGGCCAGAATAGTCAAGGCTCTGCCAGTTTTATTAGTGATTATTTTTAAGACAGCTTATAACTGTGTGATTCGGTTGATCATGTAAATGGAGGTCTGGTATCACTACGAGCCATCTTGTGCCTGAGTAGCAGGCCTATAATATTGTATGATTCTCTCAGGGGGCCGTTTATCATTTTTTCAATTTCCTATAGCTATGCTTCTCTTTTCACGGGAAGCATAGACAGGGAAGCCCAGGAGTTCACCTGTTTTTATGGGCAGTAGGAAGAAAGATGGTTTAACAGTGCCAATAACACAACTACTTGTCCACTGGTCAGGCAGCTTAGCATAGGCTGTATGTCCACATATCCAGTATAGCCCAGTGGGGGCCGTCCAGTCCTGGTGGGATTCTGGGTGGGCCTAAACGGTCTGCAACTTTGGAAATTTACTGAATGGATTTTTCTCTGTGTGGTTTGAACTCCACCATGTTGTCTTCCTACAGGAAGGGTGAAGTCCTTCTCCACTGTTGCTATACAGTATTGTCTAATGATTGAGGCTTTTAGGACCTAGAAGTGATCAGGGTGACTCTTTTGGGCCAGGAATTCATCAGGAACTGGGTCTGTAGGTACTAATTATCGGGCTTCCTATGGCCATTGATCTCTTATTACAGTTCCTTCACATATATAACATGTGACATTGGGAGACTTGGCTATATGCTCGGCTAATTGCAAAAACAAATTTCTTGTTTTTCCTGGAATTTCCGGTACTGACACTTTTAGTTTATCATAGAAGGTTTGAAATACTGGCTCAGGAGAGCATTTATAAACTTTTTCTGAAACCACAATATTTACTTGAAGATCTAGTCTGGCTCCATTAATTTTTAGGGTTGCACATTCCCCTTTTTTTCCAGCAAGGATCAGGGGATTGGTTATTACTAGCTCTAAGGGGTTACATTGTCCTTTAGTACAGGAAGGGCCATTTTTTTCTTTCTGAAGGTGGACTGGATCCTTTTCTTTTTTTTTTTTTTTATCTAAGTGGGCTAAATGGCACAAGACCAGTATTTACATTTATTTCCACACAGTCCTAATTTATGACAGATGTACTTATTTTCTGCCATATAGCCTCTTTTCTAGTTAAGAGAACTACACCTTATTTCTAACTTATTACTATTAATGACAGCACAGGCATCAAATTTTAAGGTGACTTGTTTGAGCACCCTTTCTTTTTTCTGTTTTGGCTAACACTTCACTCGTATCGTTTATAAGCCCCTACCAGTCCTCAGTCCTTAATCTTATTTTAAAAACTGTGGTCATGGGAGGCTCAGATGGGTCATAACACACATCAGGTTGGTCATTTCCTGGGCTACATACCTTGTATAGACTGACATTATACAAACAAGTTCTTTTTAGATTTCCAGTACACTTATAATAACTGTAAAATAATAGGACCGTAGCAACCTTTTGTCCTACCTCAGTGACTTGATGTATACACTAGGAACAGCCCTCAGTCTGAGGAAGGTCAGTTGAAGTTCCTACTGTGCAAGTCCAAATTTTAAGGAAAATGAGTCCCACAATGAGTTTCCTCATGCTTCGGCTGTGCGTGGACCAGTCAGTTTCCAGGTATGACTGGAGCAGGGCTTGTTGTCTTCTTCAGAGTCACTTTGCAGGGGTTAGCGAAGCTGCTCCCATCCATGTACTGCTCACAGTCTCCTGATGTTTAAGGGTGGTCTCAGAGGTTGGACCTGCTAGAATAAACTGAGTCCAACACCTCTACACAGTTATGTTCAACTGGGTTCTCTGATACCGGGAGGAAGGTGGTGGGGTTTAGGGTGTTGCAAACTTCAGTGGTTATGTGGGGATTTTCACATAGCAAGCTTTGGTACTTGGTTAATCTAGCATTTGTTAACTAATAACGTCCTTTGGTATTTATTAAAGTTACCACAGCATAGGGAACCTTTAGGTTAGTTTATATGGCCTAAGGGTTAGTTTATTTGCTTCTTGTGCTAACAGGGCCATTGCTGCTAGGGCCCTTAGACCTGGGGGTCAGCCTTTGGAAACCCTGTCTAGTTGTTTTAAGAGATAGGCCACTGGTCTTGGCCAGGGCCCCACAGTCTGGGTTAAAACTCCAACTGCCATTTTTTCTCTTTCTGACACATAGAGTGTGAAGAGTTTTGTCAAGGCAGGTAGCCTCAGAGCTGGGTCCAACATGAGTTTTTCTTTTAACTCATGAAAACTTCGTTGCTGTTGGTTGTAATAGATGTAGTTTATCTAATTTACATTTTTATTAACTGTCACCTACTAAAATATTGGCTTAAATCCTGCAGCTATTTGATTTCAAGCTTTAAATTGATCTGGTATTCCTCGTGGGACTCCAATTGCGTCTAAACAGACATAAGAGTCGAAAGACCCATAAGGGGCTTCTCTTGCTTTACAATGTCTCATTTTTTTTCCTTCTGGTTGATGAAATGCCAGGGTGAAACGGATAGCCAATTGGACTAAAGTACAAGTGCCACTCCAGTTATTCGGCAGAGTGCCCAGTAAAGGTCCACCACAATACCACCACACATCCACTCAGGGACGAACAAGGGCTGACTGATTGATAAGCTCTTGAAAATTCTTAAGCTCATCACATCCCTTCAGGTCTCTAAGGAATGCTAAGTTTCCTCCCTGTCGTGAGAGACACGAAGTGAACTTAGTGTTGGGAGACAGAAGCTAGATGGCCCTCAGAAGCTGACCCGCAAGGTGCTGGACTTCGGGAAATAGCAGAGAGAGTTTGGCATGACTTATTACTCTAGGCTGTAGAATTCTGGAAAAGAGCAACTATGCAGCCTATGCCTGGTCAACTGGAGGACCACCTTAGTGGAAGGGGGACAGTCTGGGCCTCTGGCCTGCCGTGTGCACAAGCATAATAATTGCTTTTGTTTAATGTGCAGATGGAATATTTGATCCATTTTAACCAGGCATTTGCATCTTGGTATCCTGTCTTAATTGCTTAAGTTTGTTTTAAGTCTTTGACTTCTATGATCCTCTAGTAAAATGAATGTATGGTTTTAGGAAATTACAAAAATTGGTTGGGGCAGTCCATCCTTGCTCTTTAGTGGTCCACAGAACGTTGGACCAACTATGGCATGAAAGCTCTACATCGTGGGGCAAGACTCCTCCTTGGCAATGGGGTCTTTATTGAAATCTCCCTGGATTAAATGGTCCTAGTTTACTAATGCCTAGTCTGAGGAAAGTCAGGAGGGACAGAAGTACTTTTCTGAAGTAGAAAACTGTCTTTGACTTGGCAAGTCCCCACAGGGTATAACAAGGCAAGCATTAAATGCAATAGTTTGAGGCAAAATTGACTTGGTTATGTTAATAACTAGATGATCAGCAATAGAGCACGGAAAGAAGAAAGAGTAACAGAATAGATGAAAAAAGTTAGATTTTTCTTAGCTTTAGTTTGGTAGGGTTTTCCCCTGGGACTGTGGCCTGCAACTCTGGAGCGGGTGGCACTTTCTTGACTCGGGTGTGATGAGTCCATCCTTTTTTGCTGTACTAACAGCAGTCTTGGTGGTTAACAGCACAAATAGGGTCCTTCCCAGGCTGGCTCGAGTTTTTCTTCTTTCCACCTTTCGATGAGAACGTGATCTTCAGGCTGGTGCTGGTTTACCGGAAATTCTAGGTGTAGTACATGTGCTAAAAGACTTTTAGTTTTTGAGAGAAAGGAAAGTGGAAGATAAACCAAGTATATAATTTCTAAGAAATTGACCTTTTGTTTTAAATGTGGGGACCTTGGCAGTGGACTTTATAGTCCTTAGTGCTTTTTTACTGAGAAATTTCCTTTAGCACCTATTTTTGTTCATTTTTAGACCAAAGAAAGCTAAACACTATTTTATATTTAATAATGCTTTTTGTATGATTTTTATACCAGATAAGCTAAATTTTATCTTTATATTAGTGTGTTATTAATGTTAAACCTAATTTTAATAAAACCTTGTAGACACATTTATCTAATTTTTAGTGTTTGACTATAAGGTAAGATTTTATAGACTCTTTTTAACCTTTTATAATTTTTGCTAAAGAGCGGGTTGGTACTTTAAGAAAAAGCTGTTATGCTTTTACTTTAACGTCTAGTTCACAGAAAAACTGGATAATACTTCTTTAACTTTAGCCAATATGTTTACACACAGAATTCTCTTTACAATTAACGTTTTAAAACTTGCTTAAACCTTCAAAACAATAATTTTTTTAACTTTTTAATGGAGGTAAAAATGTACATTCTTATGCTTCTTTATAATCCTTTTACGAAAGGTATATTTTACTTTTTTTATACACCTTGCACATAAACTGTTTTTTTTTTTTTCAATAGTTTTACATTCAGGAGGCCTAGTTACTTTTAAATTATACAACATTTTTTGCATAAATTCTTTTATTAACACACATTTTTTTAATAACTTTTTTCTACAAATTTTACAGGCAATTTTTCAACATGCCTTAACTTTCTGACTTATTACAAACATTTGTTTCTTTAAACAACCAGTTAATTTATTTCAGGACAAGAATTTACCATATAACACTCTTTTTATATAAATTCCTCACCACCCCCCTTGTTTTCCTTTTTATTCCTTTTTTTTTTCCCCCAAAGATGATAATCATTCTTTTCTAAAGCAAACCTGTTTTTATGTCTGTAGACTAGATTGTCTGAGGCCAAAAGAATAGAAGCTACTATAATACATGTTACACTCTTAACTTTTAGCAAACTTTACTTTTCTTGAAAACCTTGTAAGTTTGGAATTTTAATTATCCTTTGCTATTAGTAAGACCTTGTTTTGTCCAAATTAACTTAGAATTGGTATAGATGGCTTTTTTTCTTAACTACTTGTATATCTCTTTCTCTCTTTCTTTCTCTTTGACTTTCCCTCTCTTTGACTTTCCTTTTGCCTCTGTCTCTTCCTCTCTGTGTCTGCCTCTCTCTTTCTTTCTCTCTCTCTCTCCTTGACTCCCTCTTTGTCTCTCTCTTTCTCGCTGTCTCTTCCTCTCTCTCTTTGCCTCTTTTCCTCTCTGTCTCTTTCTTTTCTCTCTCTCTGCTGGTCTTTTCTTGCCTTTTTCACTTATGCTGCTGTTCTCTCAACCACTGTGTGTTGGGGGCGAGAGGTCTAAAACCAGCTGTAACCAAGTGTCTATGTACAGGAACTGGTCTGGGTTCCCTGGCTTACAGGTTACCTTGTGCCATACCTTTGAAACAAGGGACCTGTCCAGGCTTCCTTCTAATGGCCAACTTACCTCTAATGCTGGCCAGTCTATCTCACACAAAGTTTTAAGTTTTCCCGGTGTCATAGTATTCCATAGTCTCCCTTAAATCCTTGTTTTTGAAAATTTTCAACATAGTTCCTAGTGGTGTGGGCTTACTTTGTGCCTCACCTATGTTTCTTCGAGACAAAACACTACACTCACACCACATGCACACCACAAAACAAAGAATAGGTAAAAAGGGCACACACACGCTTTTGTAGTTTACACCAAAGCAAAATCAAAACCAAAACCAGAGTATCCAGAAATCCAAGCCAGGTCAAAACCAAAACCAAAGTATCAAGAAATCCAAGTCAAGTCAAAAACAAAAACCAAAGTGCCGGTACAGTCACACCGTGGGTGATCAGGCCACGCTTCCACTCAAATGGATTAGGCAAGTTCCCAAGACCAGACCTGTCAAGCAATTCAAACCAAGTCAAAACCAAAACCAAAACCAAAGTGCCAATAAAGGCACACCGTGGGTGATCAGACCACGCTTTCACTCAAACGGAGTGGGCAAGTTCCAAAGACTAGTCTTGCCAAGTTTCAGATGTCCAGACTCCAAGTACCAGTTCCTTTCCAGTGTTCAGCCACTGTGTTGATCCTTCACAGGGGCCTGCCACACACTGCTCTGGTGAGGCGTACCACTGGGGCAAATGCCTACCTGGGAGCACTCTCAGGATCCACATCGCTAGGGCTGGTCGGAGTCCCCCGCAGGAATGTTTCAGAGGGCAGGCTCAAGCCTAAGGAGCTGCCTCGACCATTCGCCAATCACCTTGCTTCCCGGTCAGGGAACCAAGAAATGTAGCAGGACGAGCCACAGACAAAACTCCTCAGACAATGAGTTAAAGAAGGAAGGGGTTTATTTGGCCAGGAGCATTGGCAAGCCTCCTGTCTCCAGAGCCAAGCTCCCCGAGTGAGCAATTCTTGTCCCTTTTAAGGGCTCACAACTCTAAGAGGGTGTGTGTGAGAGAGTCATGATTGATTGAGCAAGCAGGGGGTACGTGACTAGGGGCTGCATGCACTGGTAATTAGATGGGAACAAAACAGGATAGGGATTTTCACAGTGCTTTTCTATACAATGTCTGTAATCTATAGATAACATAACCGATTAGGTCAGGGGTCAATCTTTAACTTCCAGGCCCAGGGTGTGGCACTGGGCTGTCTGCTTGTGGATTTCATTTCTGCCATTTAGTTTTTACTTTTTCTCTCTTTGGAGGCAGAAATTGGACATAAGACAATATGAGGGGTGGTCTCCTCCCTTAGGAACACTCAACTGGTAAGAGAAAAATACCTTGTGAGCATGCACACCACTTCAGTAAACACATTGTGCCAGGGGCCCCTCCCAAGTGCTGGCAGGTCACCCCAAGGGAAGAATCAGGGGAGAAGGGATGCAACCACCCCACACACCCTCCAAGCTTGCCAGCTTATAAGATTCCAAGTCAAAGGCCAAATCGTGCACTTGAATCTCTCAAATCACCCAGTTGGCCCTCTTCCAAGTGTACTTTTAATTTTGTTCCTGCTCTAAAACTTTTTATTTTATTTATTTATTTATTTATTTATTTTGTGAGAGTCTTTGTCACCCAAACTGCAGTGCAGTGGTGCGACCTCTGCTCATTGCAACTTCCACCTCCCAGGTTCAAGTGATTCCCCTGCCTCAGCCTCCCAAATAGCTGGAATTACAGGCATGCACCACCACCTAATTTTTGTATTTTTAGTAGCCATGGGGTTTCACCACATTGGCCAGGCTGGTCTTGAACTCCTGACCTCAGATGATCCACCTGTCTTGGCCTCTCAAAGTGCTGGTGTGTCCAGAGTTGGTTCGTGGTCTCACTGACTTTATAAGAATGCAGCTGGGGACCTTTGCAGGTGAGTGTTACAGCTCCTGAAGATGGCACAGACCCAAAGAGTGAGCAGTAGCAAGGTTTCTTGTGAAGAGCAAAAGGACAAAGCTGCCACAGTGTGGAAGGAGACCCGAATGGGTTGCCACTGCTGGCTGGGGCGTGGCCAGGTTTT
Source organism: Mandrillus leucophaeus (assembly GCF_000951045.1). NCBI lineage: Eukaryota > Metazoa > Chordata > Mammalia > Primates > Cercopithecidae > Mandrillus > Mandrillus leucophaeus. The sequence goes on along the minus strand of NW_012105231.1, from coordinate 542,549 downwards.
ATTCCCTTATTGTCACCCTCCGCCCCACCACACTCTATGTTCCATTTCTGTCCTATCAGAGTGTCCTTTTTTCAATCCTCCCCGCAGATTGCCTACCTTTAGAATCCTGCTGATTGGTGTGTTTTACAGAGTACTGATTGGTGCATTTTACAATCCTCCTGTAAGACAGGAAAGTTCCCCAAGTCCCCACTGGACCCAGGAAGTCCAGCTGGCTTCACTTTTCACTGGGATTACAGGTGCGAGCCACCACACCCAGCCATGTGCTTTTACTTTTGTTCCTGCTCTAAAACTTTAATCAAACTTTCACTTCTGCTCTAAAACTTGCTTCTCTCCCCCTGTCGTATGTCACTTGGTGGAATTCTTTCTCCTGAGGAGGCAAGGATTTGCCACCACTTACAGACTTTGGTGCCTACATTCCCTGATGCTAACAATGTCAACCTTTGAGAAACAGATATATTTATTTTATTTTATTATTATTTTTTTTCTGAGACGGAATCTTGCTCTGTTGCCTAGGCTGGAGTGCAGTGATGTGATCTCGGCTCACTACAACCTCCGCCCCTGCCTGGATTTAAGCAATTCGCCTGCCTCAGTCTCCGGAGTAGCTGGGATTACAGGTATGTGCCACCACACCTGGCTAATTTTTGTATTTTTAGTAGAGATGAGATTTCACCATATTGGCCAAGCTGGTCTTGAACTCCTAACCTCGTGATCCACCCACCTTGGCCTTCCAGACTGCTGGGATTACAGGTGTGAGCCACCACACCCGGCCAAGACATGTTTCGTTAAGTCTCTGTCATCTGAAAAATGTGCATGTCCTTCTGGTTTTGTGTGCACCCTGTTTCAGGCTCCCCCATGAAGTTTGCCCAAGCCCAGGTTTAGGAATCTTGTTCCGCATCTTCCCGATACCCACTTTCCTTCTTATGCCCCTTGCTGACCCACTTGCTGTTCCCCAGCAGGCAGCTCGGGCTGTCCAGCTTGTTTCTTACTAGCAGTGAGCTTGGCTATGGGAGTACCCCCTTTCTCTACACCCACCCCCACCCAAATTATTTCCCTTCACCCTTCCTCTGCGGCAGCTGGGTGTCCTTACCTCCCAGCCTCACTAGCAACTTGGTGAGACTTCTGATGTGGCACCCACTGCCTAGGGGTTGTCTCAGTCCCCATGGCTCACACACTCCTGGGGCAGGGCCTTGACTTCACTTTATATCCTTCCCTCTACCCCGTTAGGCCAGTGGATTCTCAGAATTCATAGCATTACCTTGCTGAGTGGGCAGTGCTCCAGGACACCTGTGATGACTTCACTTCCAAGGTAATCCACCAAATGTTCCTTTGACTGGAGATGCCACCAAGGAATCTCCAGACATTGGAAGGCATGCATAATAAATCCTAGGACTCAGAAACCTGTCAGGATTCTTCCACATGAAATGAGTGGTAAGGCTAGAGAACTACTTTGGGGCTTCCCACATTGAGGGCTCTGCTTATATCCTGTGGGCTGCTCCACAGCAATGGAGTGAGACGCTCAGCAGATGCTGATGGAGGCCTTTCGTGTACCAGGCAGCAAGCTGAGGCTGAGGAGTCTAAAACAGCCGGCAGCCATAGTGTCTGCTTTTCAAGAGCACTTCCTGCTCTTCCTGAGCCACTCTGAAGGTTTAAAATTTCTTTCGGCCCCTCCCACAACATTAGCTTCTCCTTTCTTTGTGTTTCATCAGTGCCCACCTGAGCCAGGCTGCTACCCACCTGAAGGAAGGCCACCAAACAGCATCTAAGCCTGACTGCCAAAGGAAAGGCAGGACAGGTATTCTGAGGTTGGACACAGGTCAGTCTGAGGTGGTTGGCCCTGGGGATGCAACAGTTGTTGTTTGTTGTTTTTTGAGACGGAGTTGTGCTCTGTTGCTCAGGTTGGACTGCAATGGCACTATCTCAGCTCACTGCAACCTCTGCCTCCTGAGTTCAAGCGTTTTTCCTGCCTCAGCCTCCCAAGTAAGTGGGATTACAGGTGCCTACCACCACACCCAGCTTATTTTTGTATTTTTAGTAGAGACAGGGTTTCACCATGTTGGTCAGGCTGGTCTCGAACTCCTGACCTCGTGATCCTCCTACCTCAGCCTCCCAGAGTGCTGGGATTACAGGCATGAGCCACCATGCCTGGCCCTCAACAGTTTGTTTGTTTGTTTGTTTGTTTGTTTGTTATGGAGTCTTAGTCGGTCACCCAAGCTGGAGTGCAGCAGCACCATCTCGGCTCACTGCAACCCTCACCTCTGGGTTCAAGTGTTTCTCCTGCCTCAGTCTCCCAAGTAGCTGGGATTACAAGCATGTGCCACCACTCCCAGCTAATTTTTTTGTATTTTTGGTAGAGACGGGGTTTCACCATGTTGGCCAGGCTGGTCTCAAACTCCTGGCCTCAAGTGATCCACCTGCCTCAACCTCCCAAGGTGCTGGGATTACATGCATGAGCCACCGGGCCCGGCCTTCAACAGTTTTTAAATTAAAAAAAAAAAAAAAAATAGGCTGGGCGCGGTGGCTCACGCCTGTAATCCCAACACTTTGAGAGGCCGAGGTGGGTGGATCACAAGGTCAGGAGTTCAAGATCAGCCTGATGAATATAGTGAAGCCCCACCTCTACTAAAAAAATACAAAAAAATTAGCCGAGCGTGGTGGTGGGTGCCTGTAATCTCAGCTACTTGGGAGGCTGAGGCAGAAGAATTGCTTGAACCTGGGAGGCGGAGGTTGCAGTGAGCCGAGATCACGCCACTACACTCCAGCCTGGGCGACAGTGCGAGACTCCATCTCAAAAAAAAAAAAATTTTTTTAATGATCATTTTTGTTCTTTAGTGTAGCAAAATATAAAAAATAAAAATTATACCTATCTAGTTCTCAGATCTTTGTTCTAATACCATTCTCTAATAAAAGGAACTAGGGCCCCCAGGAGAAATGGCTGATTCTAGGATCGGAGTTAGGAAATATATATGATAATGCTGGAGGACCTCGTAGTGTCAGAAAGTAAGGAAGTCCTAAAAAACAAAAACCTAAAAATCCAATTCTGAGGCTATGTCAAAAAAACAAGTGAGCCAGGTGCAATAGCACACACCTGTAATCCCAGCACCTTTGGGAGGCTGAGGTGGGTGGATTGCTTGAGCTCAGGAGTTCAAGACCAACCTGGCCAATATGGTGAAACCTCATTTCTGGAAAAACTGTAAAAATTAGCCAGGCATGGTGGCACATGTCTGTGGTGCCTGTCTGTAGTCACTGTTACTCAGGAGGCTGAAGTAGAAGGATCACTTCAGTCCAGGAGGTTGAGGCTGCAATGAACCAAGATTGCACCCCTGCACTCCAGCCTTGGCAACAGAATGAGACCCGGTCTCAAAAGCAACAACAACAACAAAGACAAATAGAAAAGAGCTCCCAGTGGCCAAAGCAGGAACAATTTAAGAAATAAAATCAATAAAATATTGGATTATGACCCAAAGTATAAAATAAATATCCGTGAGTCTGTACCAATATCAATACATGATTGAATAGATAAAAGGAGAATTACAGATAAATTTCCCATGCAGAAGAATACCAAATAATTAATATGGCTACTCTGCCCTCAAGGAGGGGAACATTACTCCTTCAGTGTAGATTGTACTTAGTGACTTCCTTCCAAAGAGTACGTATAGAAAAAGAGAAAAAAGACTGCATGCAGAAACCTGACAAATACTACCTCAGCTAAGTGATCAAGTCATTGATATGTCATGTTGATAGGTCATTTTGAGAGCGTACACCCTAAAATACAAAAATTATCTGGGATTGGCGGTGGGCACCTGTAGTACCAGCTACTATGGAGTCTGAGGCAGGAGAATCGCTTGAGCCTGGGAGGTGGAGGTTGCAGTGAGTTGACATCGAGATCGCATCACTGCACTGCAGCCTGGGCAATAGAGAGAGACTCTGTCTCAAAAAAAAAAAAAAAAAAAAAGAGAGGAGTGTATGTACCCTTGATATGATGTGATGAAAATGGGACTTTGGGACTTTGGTTGGGTGTGGTGGCTAACGCCTGTAATCCTAGCTCTTTGGGAGATCGAGGCTGGTGGATCACGAGGTCAGGAGTTCGAGACCAGCCTGGCCAATATGGTGAAACCCCATGTCTACTAAAAACACAAAAGTTAGCCAAGTGTGGTGGCACACGCCTGTAGTCCCAGCGACTCGGGAGGTTGAGGCAGGAGAATTGCTTGAACCTGGGAGGCTGAAGTTGCAGTGAGCCGAGATCACGCCACTGCACTCCAGCCTGGGAGACAAAGCAAGACTCCGTCAAAAAAAAAACGAAAAAAGAAAATGGGACTTTACCTTGTGGTTCCACTCCTAAAACTCCACACCCCTAGTTCAACTATGAGAAAAACACCAAATAAATTCTATTAGAGGGATATCCTACGAAACCCTGAACTTGGCTGGGCACAGTGGCTCATGCCTGTAATCCTAGCACTTTGGGAAACCAAGGTGGGCAGATCACTTGAGGTCAGGAGTTCGAAACCAGCCTGGCCAACTGGTGAAACCCTGTCTCTACTAAAAATACAAAAAAATTAGCTGTGCATGGTGGTGGACCCCTGTAATCCCAGCTACTGAGAAGGCTGAGACAGGAGAATCGCTTGAACCTGGGAGGCGGAGGTTGTAGTGAGCTGAGATCGTGCCACTGCACTCCAGCCTGGGTGACAGAGCAAGACTCTGTCTCAAAAAAGAAAAAACAAAACACAACACAACAACAACAACAACAACAAACACTGAACTTAAAGTACCCCTTAAAATTGCCATGGTCAGCCAGGTGCAGTGGGTCATACCTGTAATTTCAGCACTGTGGGAGGCTGAGGCAGGTGGATAGTTTGAGCTTAGAAGTTCAAGACCAGCCTGGGGAACATGGTGAAACCCCATCTCTACAAAAAATACAAAAAAATTAGCCGAGTTTAGCGGTGCACACATGTAGTCCCAGCTACTTAGGAAGGTGAGGTAGGAGGATGGCTTGAGCCCGGGAGGCGGAGGTTGCAGTGGGCCAAGATCAGGCCCCTGTATGCCAGTCTGGGTGACAGAGCCAGACCCCGTCTCAAAAAAAACATTGTCACAGTCATTAAAATAAGGAAAGTCAGGCATACTGTCCCAGCTAAGACCAGCGTAAGGGGACATGACAAGTAGATGTAATACGGTATCCTAGATGGGCTCCTGCAACATGAGAAGGCTATTAGGTAAAAATTAAGAAAAACTGAGTAAAGTATGGACTTTAGTTAGTGATATTATATCAATATTTGTTCCTTAATTTTAACAAGTATACCATACTAATGTAAGATATTAATAATAGGGGAAACTGAATGCAAGGTATATGGAAATTTTCTGTATATGTCAATTTTTCTGTAAATCTTTTTTTTTTTAGATGGAGTCTCACTCTGCCCCCAGGCTGGAGTGCAATGGCATGATCTCAGCTCCCAGCTCACTGCAACATCCGCCTCCCGAGTATCTGGGATTATAGGCGCCCACCACCAAGCCCGGCTAATTTTTGTATTTTTAGTAAAAACGAGGTTTCACCATGTTGGCCAGGCTGGTCTCAAACTACTGACCTCTAGTGATCTGCCCACCTCGGTCCCCCAAAGTGCTGGGATTACAGGCGTGAGTCACCATGCCTGGCCAATTTTTCTGTAAATCTAAAACTGTTCTAAAAATAAAGTCGATTATTTTATTTATTTGTTTGTTTATTTTGAGACAGAGTCTAGCTCCGTCAGCCAGGCTGGAGTGCAGTGGCACAATCTCGGCTCACTGCAACCTCTGCCTCCCGGGTTCAAGTGATTCTCCTGCCTCAGCCTCCCGAGTAGCTGGGACTACAGGCACTTGCCACTACACCCGGCTAATTAAGTCTATTATTTTAAAAATTACATCTGTTTGTTTATTTGGATTTTTGTTTGTTTGTTTGTTTTTTGAGATAGAATCTTGCTCTGTCACCTAGGCTGGAGTGTAGTTGCACAATCATGGCTCACTGCAGCCTTCACCACCTGGGCTCAATCAATCCTCCTGCCTCAGCCTCCCAAGTAGCAGGGACTACAGGCATGCACCACCGTGCCCAGCTAATTTTTATGTTGTTTTTTTTTTTTTGTAGAGATGTGTCTCACCGTGTCGCCCAGGCTGGCTGGCTATTTTTTTCTGTTTTCTGTAGAGACAGGGGTCTCACTATGTTGCCCAGGCTGCTATCAAACTCCTGGGCTCAGCCTCCTAAAATGTTGGGATTACAGGTGTGAGCCACCACACTTGGCCTAAAAGCTACATCTGTTTTAATATGAACTACCTAATACCTGGCAAGATGATGGGCTGAGGGGAGACCAGCAGGCTGAAGCCTCAGAGCCTCAGAGCATCCACCTCTGTTAGTGCATTCCTGCCATAGAAAGTTCATTTTGGAAAGAGGAATATTATCCTTTTTTTTTTTTTTTTTTTTTCCCAGACAGGGTCTCACTCTGTTGCCCAGGCTGGAGTGCAGTGGTGCGATCTCGGCTCACTGCAATCTCTGCCTCCTGGGTTCAAGTGATTCTTATGCCTCAGCCTCCTGAGTAGCTGGCATTGCAGGTGCCTGCCACCATGCCCCCCTAATAATCCAGCGAGGAATACTATTCCTTTTTAAATGACTGGCATTTAGGACTGTTTGTTTTGTTTGCAGCAACCATGTAAAGGCAAAGCCACCCATGTGGTTTGGAAGGGCAGGAACTGGTCCTGTGCCAAGCTGTGCCTTCTCTCTCTGTGGTGGAGGGGGTGGTGGGGCCTGCAGGGAACTGGGCAAACTCAGGCCCTGCCAAAAGGGATGACAGATGCTCCCCTCCAGCTGGCAATAGCCGTGGGACAGAGAGGACCCAGAACTGCCAGATCTTTCCATATTTCAAAAGAAATGATTAATCTAGCTTTTCATGAGAAGTCTCCTGATTTTTAAATGTTGCCAAGTAATTCTAATTTTATTTAAACACTGCTCACTATATAAACAATATACATCCAGCTCAGTATACAATACACATCCAGTCAAGCACTACCTAGGTTGAGTTACTCAAGGGTGGGATAATATGGTTTTATTCTTTCTGTGCCCCTCAGGACCTAGCACGGCACCTGATGTGTAATTGGTACTCCAAAATATATATGGAATAATGAACAAAATAATACAGTTAGGGAAATGAGACATACATATACTGACAATTATTTATTTGTTTATGTTGATATGGAGTTTCACTCTTGTTTTCCAGGCTGGAGTGCAATGGCATGATCTCATTTCACTGCAGCCTCCATCTCCCGTGTTCAAGTGATTATCCTGCCTCAGCCTCTTGAGTTGCTGGGACTACAGGCATGCGCCATCATGTCCAGCTAATTTTTATATTTTTGGTAGAGACAGGGCTTCATCATGTTGGCCAGGCTGGTCTCGAACTCCTGTCCTGAGGTGATCCTCTTGCCTTGGCCTCCCAAAGTGCTGGGATTACAGGCTTGAGCCACTGCGCCCAGCCTATATTGACAATTAATGATCGAACAGATGAATAGAATGGGTTGCGATGCAAATCACCACCATGCATCTTTGTGATTCTCCCAGCAATGCAGTATTGATTTTGATTTACAATTTTGGCATAGTTAGCTCCAGGGGTTTCCACTTGGATGCCTTCATTGCATGAACTAAGGGGGTATTATGGTGATTCTCACAATGGCTAAATATGGCTATTCAGGAATGGGGGAATAACTCCAGAATATTTTTGAGCATGTATCAGTCAGCTTAGGCTGTTATAGTGAAGTAACAAATGACCCAAATGTCAGAGGCTTACAATGAAAAATTTTTTTTCTCATATTGTATGTCCATCTTAGAGTAACTTCAGTTCTGCTTCAGGCCATCTTTGTTTGGGTACCCAGGCTGACAGTAGGCCCAATCTGGATGTTGCCAGAGGAAAAAGAGAGATGGCAAACCACACACTGCCTTAAACCTTCTGCTCAGAAGTGACATGTCACTAATGCTCACATTGCATTGACCAAAGTAAGTCTGCCCTCTATGGAGGATGGATGTGTGGTTTTTCCACAGGGCAGTAATACAATATGTCACGATTGGCCTTTCTGGTCTCTGATATCTGGCCTATCTCCAGGCCTGATGTCATTGGGATGGGGAAAGACTATAGTGCCTCAGAATCAAGCTAAAACACCATTTATCACCTGATCACCATAAACTCAATTCCTACCAGTGGATCAAAGAGGCGTTCTGGATCCCCAGAAAAGAGAGGTAGAGCTCATTATTGTGTCCCATAATCTCAGAGAAAATTATTTTTTTCCCCCACTGCACAGTTAATCTGGAAAAAGCTTGTAGGCCTGTAGTGGTTAATTTTATGTGCCGAGTTGACTAAGCCATGGGTTGCCTAGATATTTAGTTAAACATTTTTCTGGGGACCTGGCGCAGTGGCTCATGCCTGTAATCCCAGTACTTTGGGAGGCCCAGACAGGTGGATCAGGAGGTCAGGAGTTTGAGATGAGCCTGGCCAACACAGTGAAACCCTGTGTCTACTAAAAATACAAAAATTAGGCCAGGCGCAGTGGCTCACACCTGTAATCCCAGCACTTTGGGAGGCCAAGGCGGGTGGATCACGAGGTCAGGAGATCGAGATCATCCTGGCTAACACGGTGAAAACCCGTCTTTACTAAAAACACACACCAAAAAACTAGCTGGGCGTGGCAGCATGTGCCTGTAGTCCCAGCTACTCAGGAGACTGAGGCAGGAGAATGGCATGAACCCGCGAGGCGGAGCTTGCAGTAAGCCGAGATCATGCCACTGCACTCCAGCCTGGGCGACACAGAGAGACTCTGCCTCAAAAAAAAAAAAAAGTACAAAAATTAGCCAAGCATGGTGTTACACACCTGCAGTCCCAGCTACTTGGGAAGCTGAGGCAAGAGAATCGCTTGAACCCAGGAGGCAGAAGCTATGGTGAGCCAAGATCATGCCACTGCACTCCAGCCTAGGCAACAGAGTGAGAATCCATCTCAAAAAAACAAAACAAAACATTATTCTGAGTATGTCTGTGAGAGTGTTTCTGGATGAGATTAGCATTTGAACCAGTAGACTTAGTAAAGCAGATGGCCCTCCCCAGTGTGGGTGGAACTCATCCATAAACTTGACTGTTTCTATTTGAGTGTCTGTGACCTGGGACATCAGTCTTCTCCTGTCTTTGGACTTAGTCATGAACTAGAACTTACACCATCAACTATCCTGGGGCTCTAGCTTGCCAACTGCAGTTCTTGGGACTTCTCAGCCTCTATACTCATGTGAGCAATTTCCTTATAATAAATCTCTTGCTGGGCATAATAGCTCACGCCTGTAATCCCAGCACTTTGGGAGGCTGACATGGGCAGATTGCTTGAGTTCATGAGCATCCTGAGCTACACAGTGAAACCCTCTCTCTACAAAAAATACAAAAATTAGCAGATCATGGTGGTATGTGCCTGTAGTTCCAGCTACTCGGGAGGCTGAGGGTGGAAGGATGGCTTGAGCCCAGAAGGCAGAGGTTGTAGTAAGCTGAGATTGCACCACTGCACTCCAGGACAATAGAGCCAGATCTTGTCTGAAAATAAATAAATAAATATCTGTGTGTGTGTGTACACATAAATGTATATGTGTATGCATATAGAAATGTATATATGTATATGTATGTATAGATAAATGTATATAGGTATATGTATGTATATATGTATATATACACATATATGATATATACACACACACCATATTTATTGATTGATTGATTTATTTATGGTTCTTTTTACTTGGGGAACCCACATTAATACAGATTTTGGTACTAAGAAGTAGGGTGTTGCGTAACAAATACCTAAACATATGGAGGCACCTTTGGAACTAGACAGTGGGTAGAGGCTGCAAGAGTTTTGAGGTAAGTATTAGAAATATGGACATTAAGGGAAATCCTGTTGAAGTCACAGGCAGAAATAAGGAACATGTTATTGGAAACTGAAGGAATGATGATCCTCATAATAAAATGGCAAAGAACTTGGCTGAATTATGTTCCTGTGTTTTGTGGAAGATAGAATTTGTGGGTGATAAAACTGGATATTTAGCTGAGGAGATTTCTAAGCAAAGTGTTGAAGGAATGGTTTGGTTCCTCCTCATTGCTTACAGTAAGGTGTGAGAAGAGAGAGATGAATTGAAAAAGGAATTGTTAAGCAAAAAAGCACCAGAACTTGAAAATTTGGATGATCCTCAGCCTGTTTGTATTACAAAAAATAAGAAAGCTTGTTCTGAAAGGAATACTAAGGGTGTGACCAGACTATCACTTTGCCAGTTTGAACAAAAGGGGACAGATATGGGATGAAATGAAGAAAAACTGTTGGACTTTTTAGATTCTATGAATCTAAGAACAATGAAGCTATTTGGCTGCAAAATGTGTGTTTTTCTTCAAAAAGATGGAAAAATGACCTTAAGAACCCCAATGGCAATTCAGAGACCTGCCTCAATTTCAACTGGCCAGATGGCCACCACTTAAAGTCTTGGAGGTGGAACCATCATGCAAAGCCTTCAGACTAGGCTGCCTAGAGCCTTGGAGGTCACACCCTACTTGGCAGAGCTGCAGAGGCAGGATCACTGTCCCAGTGAGCCCTGAAGGTGGACCAACACCCCAGTGGGTCCACACAGCAAAGCATCAAACCAAAGAGGATTTTTCTCAGACTTAAGATCAAATGGAACACACCTTGATAAGTGTTGGACTTGCTTGGGACATATCACCCTGTCCTTCTTTCCTATTTCTTTCTTTTTTTTTTTTTTTTTTTTTGAGACAGAGTTTCGCTCTTGTTGCCCAGGCTGGAGTGCAATGGCACAATCTCGGCTCACTGCAACCTCCACCTCCCGGGTTCAAGCAATTCTCCTGCCTCAGCCTCCCTAGTGACTGAGGAAGAGAAGGAGATCTCTCTCTTCACATACATGCACCTTGGCCATGTGAGGGTATAGCAAGAAGGCAGCCATCAACAAGCCAGGAAAAGAGAGATGTACAGCCCATATGTTTCTACAGGATCAGGTATAACTGAAAAACTCTAAGCCTGGCAAACTGAGGCTTGACTCAAGCCATCATGATAAAAAGAAATAGTTTTTGTCCCAATTTGCAAGCCTGAGTCAGCTCTCAGGTCCAGAGCCCCTTGAATAAATACGCCCTGAAGGAAAGAGCCTACAATAACTTTCTGAGTATATAGTATAGCACTTCCTCCAAGCCTTTCCTTAGGAGGCCTTGTGTTAATCAACTTGGGCTGCTAAAACAAAATATGATAGATTGGGTGACTTAAACAACAGAAATTTAACTCTCACAGTTCTGGAGGCTGGGAAGTCCAACATCAAGGTTCTGGCTAATTCAGTTCCTGGTGAGGTGATTTTTTTTTAAATTCAAATCATTTTCATTCTGTCATTCACATGAGGAACACTGGTTGAGAAAGGTTGCACTAAAAAAGTATTAGGGGATAATCACATCAGTAACTTACTCTCAGATGCTTCTTCATTGGGAGTGGGGAGGGAATCTGAGATTATTTCAAGTTTGAAAAGAAAGAAAGACAAAGAATATGCTATAAATTCTCAGTCTAAAGCATGGTCCAGTGACTTTCTGTGATTGTGTTAAAAGAATAGCCACAGGGCTGAAGTAGCCAAAAATTAGACCTGAAGTTTGAGCAATAGTCTGATAAATGACAGTATCGGTTGAATTCATAGCCTCACCAAGTTTCTTAGGTTGAAGTAAAGGCAACGATGAGCAAATAGGAGGATTCTCAAAAGTGCACTGAGGCTTACAGTACTGCACTGAGCCTTGGTTGTCTGTAGAGTCACCTTGTCTGAAGAGCTCTTAGAGACCTCACTAGAGGAATGACCTGCTAGAGGAGTTGAATTCTGCACATCCCCACCCAGTGCTGAATCCAGACCTACTGCTAGAACTGTGGTTCTCAATCTCAGCTGCACATTGGAATCACCTGGAAACCTCAAAAGATGCTGGATCTCATCTCCCAAAATTTTGACTTAATTGGTCTGGGATCTAATGTATTTATTTATTTATCTATTTATTTTTATTTTTATTGAGACAGAGTCTCACTCTGTCACCTAGGCTGGAGTACAGTGGCACGATCTCACTCACTGCAGCCTCCCCCTCCTGGGTTTAAGTGATTCTCTTGCCTTAGCCACCTGAGTAGATTACAGGCATGCACCATCATGCCTGGCTAATTTTTGTGTTTTTAGTAGAGATGAGGTTTCAACATGTCGGCCAGACTGGTCTTAAACTCCTGTTCTCAGGTGATCTACCCACCTTGACCTCCCAAAGTTCTGGGATTGCAGGCATGAACCACCACACCTGGTCCAATTATTCTTTTTGTTGTTGTTGAGATGGAGTTTCACTCTTGTTGCCCAGGCTGGAGTGCAATGATGTGATCTTGGCTCACTGCAACGTCTGCCTCCCAGGTTTAAGCAATTCTCCTGCCTCAGCCTCCAGAGTAGCTGGGATTACAGGCATGCGCCACCACGCCCGGCTAATTTTGTCTTTTTTGTAGAGATGGGGTTTCTCCATATTGGTCAGACTGGTCTCGAACTCCTGACCTTACGTGATCCGCCTGCCTTAGCCTCCCAAAGTGCTGGGATTACAGGTGTGAGCCACTGTGCCCGGCCCCAATTATTCTGAATACACTTATTTGTATGATCATTCCCCTGTATGTCACCCATCTTCCAATACTGTTGCCACCCCCATATAAGCACAGACACCCTCCTCAGACACACTTGGGCTTCAACTCCTCAAGCCAGCCTGTCTCTCTCACATGGATGCCTTTTTTATCCTGCTCGGGCTCTGAACAGCTATGCCCGGTTTCCCAGATCTGTGTATGTCCTCCTTACTCTGCTCGGGCTTTGAGACCACATACCAGGCTGCCCCTCCACATGAATGCTCTCCATAGGGATCTTAAAATTCTTTGATACATCAATCTTCAAAAGGTGCAGCCTACTTCCCCTCCCATTCAGTGTGGGCTGGATTTAGCAACTGACTTTTAATGAATACAATATGATGGAAATGATACTATATGACCCTCTAGGCTAGATTGTAAAAGGGATAACTTCTTTTGTCTCACTCTCTAGACATGCTCACTCTAGAAGAAACTAGTTGCCATGTTGTGAGGATACTCAACAGTCCTGTGGAGCCGGCCACGTGTAGAAAGATCACATGTGGAAAGAAACTGACTTGCTAGCAGCAACTTTCCAGGTATGTGTGAAATAAGCCACCTTGGAAGCAGATCCTCCAGCCTCTCAGTCAAGACTTAAGAGAATTTCAGCCTTCAATCATTTAGTCTGCCAGCCATGACCCCAGACACTGCAGAACAGAGACAAGCATTTCTGCTATGACCTGTCTGAATTCTTGACCCACAGGAGCTGTGAGATAGTGAAAGATTATTGCCATTTTGACCTTCTAAGTTTTGGTGTCATTTCTTTTCTTTTTTTTTTCTTTTAATTGAGACAGAGTCTCGCTCTGTTGCCCGGGCTGGAGTGCAGTGGCCCTGCAACCTCCGCCTCCCAGGATCAAGTGATTCTCCTATCTCAGCCTCCCGAGTAGCTGGGGTTACAGGCGAGCACCACCATGCCTGGCTAATTTTTTTGTATTTTTAGTAGAGACAGGGTTTCACCATGATGGCCAGGCTGGTCTCAAACTCCTGACCTTGTGATCCACCTGCCTCAGCCTCCCAATGTGCTGGGATTACAGGCATGAGCCACCGTGCCTGGCCTGGTATAATTTCTTATGCAGTGAGAAATAACTAATACACTTTCATTACCCTCCTCAGAATCTATTATGGTGTGAATGCTCCCCCGGGATTCATGTGTCAGAAACTTAATCTCCAGTGCAACAGTGTTGAGAGGTGAGGCCTTCTTGGAGGTGTTCAGATCATGGGGGCTCCACCCTTATGAGTGGATTAATGCCTCTGTAAAAGGGCTTGAGAAGTGGGTTCCTTCCCTCTTACCCTTCCACCTTTTACCATGTGAAGACGCAGCAAGAAGGCCTTGCACAACGCCAGTACCTTGATCTTGGGCTTCCCACCCTCTAGAACTGTGAGAAATACATTTCTGTTCTTTATAAAGTACTCAGTTTCAGATATTCTGTTATAGCAGTGCAAAACAGACTAAGACAGGCTCTCATACTCTCACCAAGCTACTCCTCTGCAGTGATACCCTTCTCATCCTTCTCACACTAGGTCATCCTCCTATGTAGACACCCTCCTCATCCAGCTCAAGTCCTGACTCTGAAGGCCAGGCAGCCCTCCTATCCTAATGCCTTCCTTACCCCACGAGGCTCCAGCATCCAGCTCCATGCCTCCATAGCTCCCTCCTCTCCAGGCGCAAATGCCTTTCTTGCTATGTCTTACCTAATGCCCTTAGGATTGAACTTTTCAGGAAACAAAGAGAAGACAAGAGAAGGGAAGGATTGCTTATCAACCTCTTTCCTGAAATTGCCCAGCAGAGTTCAAAGCAATGGTGACACCCATAGTCCTTGAATTACTCATTTCCTGTATGCTGTTTTGGGTGGCAGCCCCTGGATCCCCCAGAGCCTTGCCTCAGTGAGTACTTCATTAAAGGTAACCCTACACAACAGTTGCATCACTTCTTTCTTTGCCACATGCCGTAACTTACAAGTTTCCATCCCTAAATGATTATTGTATTAGTTATCTCTTGATGCATAATATATTACCCCACAGCTTAGAGACTTAAAACAACGCACACTAGCCGGGCGCGGTGGCTCAAGCCTGTAATCCCAGCTCTTTGGGAGGCCGAGACGGGTGGATCACAAGGTCAGGAGATCGGGACCATCCTGGCTAACACGGTGAAACCCCCTCTCTACTAAAAAATACAAAAAATCTAGCTGGGCGAGGTGGCGGGCGCCTGTAGTCCCGGCTACTCGGGAGGCTGAGGCAGGAGAATGGCGGGAACCCGGGAGGTGAAGCTTGCAGTGAGCCGAGATCCGGCCACTGCACTCCAGCCTGGGTGACAGAGCGAGACTCTGTCTCAAAAAAAAAAAAAAAAACAAAAAACCACACTCACACTTGTGATCTCACAGCGTTGGTGGGTCAGGAATCTGGGCACAGTTTGTGTCCTCTGTGCCAGCTCTCACAAGGTGGCAGTCAAGGTGTCAACTGAGGCTGCGTTCTCATCTGAAGACTGGGGATGGATCTATGTTCAACCTCAGTCACCTGCTTCTTGACAGGATTCAGTTTCTTACAAACTGTTGGCAGAGATCAACCTCAATTTCTTGCCATTTGGAGCTCTCCAGCATGCCAGCTTGCTTCATCAAAGCATGCAGACACAGAAGGCGTAGAGAAAGACAGAAGTCACAGACTTTGATAACCTAATCATGAAAGTCATATCTCAACACTTCTGCCATATTGTTTTTGTTAGAAGCAAATCACTGGGTCTAGATTACATGGGTGAACACCAGGAGGCAGGAATCTTGGTGAGCCATCTTTTTTGCTTTTTGTTTTTTTCTTTTTCTTTTCTTTTTTTTTTTTTTGTTTGTTTTTTTTGTTTGTTTGTTTTGAGAGGGAGTCTTGCTCTGTTGCCCAGGCCAGAGTGCAGTGACATGATCTCACTTCCTCTGCCTCCCAGGTTCAAGTGATTCTCCTGCCTCAGCATCCTGAGTAACTGAGATTACTGGCATGCACCACCACACCCAGCTAATTTATGGTGAGCCATCTTAAAGGCAACCTACCACAGTAATCTTCAACCCTATCTAGGGAAGAAGACCAGTCTCATATCTCCTCCATTCCCTTAAGTCTACTGCTTATACCTCATACCTCATATGAATTGCTCTTCAATTTGGATTCTTGGTTGCAAAATTAAAAACTGATTCTGGTTAACTTATGCAAAAATGGTCTCTATAAAATTAGGCTTAGAGGCTGGGCACGGCGGCTCACACTTGTAATCCCAGCAGTTTGGGAGGCCGAGGCAAGCAGACCATAAGGTCAAGAGTTCGAGACCAGCCTAGCCAATATGGTGAAACCCCATCTCTACTAAAAATACAAAAATTAGCTGGGCGTGGTGGTGCATGCCTGTAGTCCCAGTTACTCAGGAGGCTGAGGCAGAAGAATCACTTGAACCCTGGAGGTTACAGTGAACTGAGATCACGCCACTGTACTCCAGCCTGGGTGATAGAGCGAGACTCCACCTCAAAAAATAAATAAATAGGCCGGGCGTGGTGGCTCACGCTTGTAATCCCAGCACTTTGGGAGGCCGAGGTGGGCGGATCACAAGGTCAGGAGATTGAGACCATGGTGAAACCCC
>NW_012105231.1:519338-525640 GCF_000951045.1 Mandrillus leucophaeus | reverse complement strand
TTTTTTGTTTGTTTGCTTTTTGTTTTTCTGAGACAGAATCTCACTGTGTCACCCAGGCTGGAGTGCAGTGGCACGATCTTGGCTCACTGCAACCTCTGCTTCCCAGGTTCAAGTGATTCTCCTGCCTTGGCCACCCGAGTAGCTGGGATTACAGGCACCCACCATCACACCTGGCTAATTTTTGTATTTTTAGTAGAGATGGAGTTTTACCATGTTGGCCAGGTTGGTCTCGAACTCCCAACCTCAGGTGATCCATCCCCCTCGGCCTCCCAAAGTGCTGGGATTTCAGACTTGAGCCACAGCGCCTGGCCTTAGACTCCACTATTGATGTAAAGAATCTCCAAGGACATGTGGACATTTTTTAAAAACATCACAGGAGCCATTAAGCTGGCTGCTCTGGGCTCTGTAAGTGAAGTCTTCCCAGGCAAATGCAATGACAGCTGAATAATGAGGAGGGTGCACACCAACTTTAGGAAACAGACATGGGGATGGACCCTGGGCATGCCATGGCCTAGGGCATGAAGCACAAGCAGAGTTTGTTTTCTACGCCCAGTGCTAGATCTCATCTCAGGTGCCCAACTTGCTTGCTCTTCAAGCCGGCTCCTTCTTGGGCAGTGCAATCTGATCTGGCAAAAGAAGCACGAGCTTTGAATGCAGACAGACCTGTTTCCAAGCCTGGTTATGCCACCTACTAACACTCAAACTTGGATGAGTTACTCCCTATCTCTTTAAGGATTCTATCAGTCAGGGTTCTGCAGAAAACAGATGACACCCTCGATTGGGTAATTTGAGGAGAGTTTAATAAAAGCACTATTTACAAAGGTGAGGGTAAGGTGTAGAGTAACCATGAGGGATAGTGCAGTACTCCAGTACTCCGGGACTAGGAGCAATAGGGCTGTTGCCTCCCCTGGGCATAAAGGGGCCAGCCAGGGGAATGGTTTTCAGAACCCGGAGACAGAGAGACTGTGTGCAGGGCACACCTGTATGGAAATGGGGCCTTCAGTGCTGCCCACAGCCAGTCAGTGGAGGCTCTGCAGAGGGAACCAGGGAGCGTGCACTCAGCTGCGGCCTGTCACCTCCTGCTGGTGCCAGGGGAAAGCAGAGGAGGAAGGAGCTTGCTGATGCTGTCTCAAAGGCTCAGCTTCTGGGGGTTGAGTGAAGAGCCAATCTGGAGGGACAAACAGAACATACCCAACACAGAGTTTACACGAAAAAAGGTATAAATCCAGCCTGGCCCAGAGAAGACACTTAATAGAGCTCAGTTCCAACTCCCTGCTCAAATGTTTACTTAATAGAGAAAGCAAGCAATGGTGTAGAAAAGGTTCTGGGCTTTACTTTGCATAATAATGCACACAAGTCAGCCGGGCGCGGTGGCTCATGCCTGTAATCCTAGCACTTTGGGAGGCTAAGGCAGGCAGATTACCTGAGGTCATGAGTTCGAGACCAGCCTGGCCAACATGGGGAAACCCCGTCTCTACTAAAAATACAAAAATAAGGCAGGCGTGGTGGCGTGCGCCTGTAATCTCAGCTACTTGGGAGGCTGAGGCTGGAGAGTTGTTTGAACCCGGGAGGTGGAGGTTGCAATGAGCAGAGATCATGCCATTGCACTCCAGCCTGGGTGACAAAGCGAGACTCTGTCTCAAAAAAAAAAAAAAAATGCAAACAAGTGTGTCTTAACACAAAACACTTTGGTGAACATTTATAATTTGCCCCCAGGAAGGAGGAAAGGCAAATGTATCCTGTTTGGGAGGCACACCACAGCCTAGAGCAGCATCTAGTGGTAAATACATGGGAAAATATGGGAATTCTAGATATTCCCACGAAACCAACTGTTACAAACCCAAGTAATGGTTTCCAGGCAGATTGGACAGGTTTGTCTAGGCCTCCTGGAATTTGGATGCCACAATTCTTTTCTTTTCTTTTCTTTTTTTTTTTTTTTTGAGACGGACTCTCCGTGTATTGCCCAGACTGGAGGACAGTGGTGCAATCTCAGCTCACTGAAACCAGGTTCAAGAGATTCTCCTGCCTCAGCCTCCCGAGTAGTTGGGTCTACAGGCGTGCATCACCATGCCTGGCTAATTTTTAGTAGAGACAGGGTTTCACCGTGTTGACCAGGCTGGTCTTGAATTCCTGACCTCAAGCGATCCACCAGCCTTGGCCTCCCAAAGTGCTGAGATTATAGGTGTGAGCCACCGCACCCGGCCTGGATGCCTCGTTTCTAATCACCCCTTTCTTGGAACCCATCTGAGGACTTAACCATGTAAAAAGTGCCAGCAGAGGATTCAGAATAAATTTCAAAACCGCAGTGAATCGTGTTGCCTGACAAAAATGGGAACTGACATTTAGTTGTCACCCATCAGACAACCTCAAGGAAGTGTCTGCTTCACTTCTGTCCTTCCCTTTTCTTATTGGAAATACAATATAAGGACATAAGTGGTGTTTTAAAAAAAGAAAATCGCTTGTAATCCCACACTATCAACAGCCCCTTTTTTGCAAGTGTGCTTTCTGGCCTTTGCTCTTGTAACTTCATATTATTATATAGTTATAGACTACTTACTCTGCTTGTATTTTTCAACAAAGACACCACAAAGACTTCCTAAGTATGAATCTTTAATCATTGCATAATATCCATTGAGAAGATATACTATAATTTATCAGTTATTCCCTTATTGTACAAATTCTGCTCTCCCCACCGCTGATTTTTTTTTTCTTTTATAAAAAAATGTTTTTGGTCAGGTGTAGTGGCTCAAAAATAAAAGTTCTCATGGACTTTAAACAAATTTATATATATTTATTTTTCGAGTTGGGTTCTCCCTCTGTCACCCAGGCAGGAGAGCAGTGGAGTAACTATAGCTCACTGCAGGCTTGAACTCCTGGCCCCAAGCCATCTGTATTAGTCAGTTTTCATGCTGCTGATAAAGACATATCTGAGACTGGGAAGAAAAAGAGGTTTAATGGATTTACAGTTCTGTATGGCTGCGGAGACCTCACAATCATGGTGGAAGGCAAGGAGGACCAAGTTACATCTTACACAGATGGCAGCAGGCAAAGAGAGAGAGCTTGTGCAAAGAAACTCCCATTTTTAACTATCAGATCTCGTGAGATTTATTCACTATCATAAGAACAGCATAGAAAAGACCTGCTCCCATCACTCAATTAATTACCTCCCACCGGCTCCCTCCCACAACACATGGGAATTCAAGGTGAGATTTGGGTAGGGACACAGTCAAACCATATTATTCAGCCCCTGCCCCTCCCAAATCTCATGTCCTCACATTTCAAAACTAATCATGCCTTCCCAACAGTCCCCCAAAGTCTTAACTCATTTCCACATTAACTCAAAAGTCCACAGTCCAACGTCTTATCTGAGACGAGGCAAGTCCCTTCCACCTATGAGCCTGTAAAATCAAAAGCAAGTTAGTTGCTTCCTGGATACAATGGGGGTGCAGGCATTGGGTAAATACAGCTGTTCCAAATGAGAGAAATTGGCCAAAACAAAGGGGCTACAGGCCCCATGCAAGTCTGAAGTCCAGCTCCAAAATGATCTCCTTTGATTCCATGTCTCACATCCAGGTTATACTGATGCAAGAGGTGGGTTCCCGTGGTCTTGGGAAGCTCCACCTATATGGCTTTGGAGGTATAGCCCCTGGCCCAGCTGCTTTCACAGGCTGGCATTGAGTGTCTGCAGATTTTCCAGGCACATGGTGCAAGCTGTCGGTTGCTCTACCATTCTGGAGTCTGGGGGATGGTGGCCCTCTTCTCACAGCTCCACTAGATGGTGCCCCAGTAGGGACTCTGTGTGGGAGCTCGAACCTCACATTTCCCTTCTGCACTGTCCTAACAGAGATTGTCCATGAAAGCCCTGCCCCTGCAGCAAACTTCTGCTTGGGCATCTGGGTGTTTCCTTACATCTTCTGAAATCTAGGAGGAGGTTCCCAAACCTCAACTCTTGACTTCTGTGCACTGGCAGGCTCAGTACCATGTGGAAGCTGCCAAGGTTTAGAGCTTGTACCCCTGAAGCCATGGCCCAAGCTCTACATTAGCTCTTTTCAGCCATGGCTGGAGTGACTGGAGCAACTGGAACGTATGGCACCAAGTTCCTAGGCTACACACAGCATGGGGACCCTGGGCCTGGCCCATGAAACCACTTTTTCTTCCTAGGCCTTTGGGCCTGTGATGGAAGGGGCTGCCATGAAGACCTCTGACATGCCCTGGAGAAATTTTCCCCATTGTCTTGAAGGTTAACATTTGGCCCCCAGTTACTTATGCAAATTTCTGCAGCCACCTTGGTTTTCTCCTAAAAAATGGGATTTTCTCTTCTATCACATTGTCAGGCTGCAAATTTTCTGAACTTTGA
This sequence comes from Mandrillus leucophaeus, assembly GCF_000951045.1. Taxonomy (NCBI): domain Eukaryota; kingdom Metazoa; phylum Chordata; class Mammalia; order Primates; family Cercopithecidae; genus Mandrillus; species Mandrillus leucophaeus. The sequence goes on along the minus strand of NW_012105231.1, from coordinate 521,283 downwards.
TGTTCTGCTTCCCTTATAAAACTGAATGCCTTTAACAGTACCCGAGTTACCTCTTGAATGCTTTGCTGCTTAGAAATTTCTTCTGCCAGATACCCTAAATCATCTCTCTCAAGTTCAAAGTTCCACAAATCTCTAGGGCTGGGGCAAAATGCTGCCAGTCTCTTTGTTAAAACATAACAGGAGTTATCTTTGCTCCAGTTCCCAACAAGTTCCTCATCTCCATCTGAGACCACCTCAACCTGATTTCATTGTTCGTATCATCAGTATTTTGGTCAAAGCCATTCATCAAGTTTCTAGGGAGTTCGAAATTTTCCCACATTTTCCTGTCTTCTTCTGAGCCCTCTAAACTGTTCCAACCTCTGCCTGTTACCCAGTTCCAAAATCGGTTCCACATTTTGGGGTATCTTTTCAGCAGCACCCAACTCTACTGATACCAATTTACTGTATTAGTCCATTTTCACCCTGCTGATAAAGACATACCCAAGACTGGGAAGAATGGACTTATAGTTGCACATGGTTGGGGAGGCCTCACAATCATGGTGGAAGGCAAGGAGGAGCAAGCTACATTTTACATGGATGGCAGCAGGCAAAAAGGAGCTTATACAGGGAAACTCACGTTTTTAAAACTACTAGATCTTGGCCAGGCGTGGTGGCTCACACCTGTAATTCCAGCACTTTGGGAGGCCAAGGTGGGTGGATCATGAGGTCAGGAGATCAAGACCATCCTGGCTAACACAGTGAAACCCCGCCTCTACTAAAAATACAAAAAAATAAAAATAAAAAAAAAATAGCCAGCTGTGGTGATGGGCGCCTGTAGTCCCAGCCACTCAGGAGGCTGAGGCAGGAGAATGGCGTGAACCTGGGAGGTGGAGCTTGCAGTGGGCCCAGATTGCGCCACTGCTGTCCAGACTGGGCGACAAAGCGAGACTCCGTCTCAAAACAAACAAACAAACAAACAAACTACTAGATCTGGTGAGACTTATTCACTATCATGAGAATAACACGGGAAAGAACTGCCCCCATGATTCAATTACCTCCCACTGGGTTCCTCCCACAACATGTGGGAATCCAAGATGAGATTTGGGTGGGAACACAGCCAAACCGTATCACCATCCTCCCACCTCAGCCTCCCATAGTGCTGGGATTACAAACCTGAGCTACTGTGCCCTACCATGGACTTTTTTTTCTTTTTGAGACACACTGTCACTCTGTCGCCCAGGCTGGAGTGCAGTGGTGCAATCTCAGCTCACTGCAACCTCCAACTCCCAGGTTCAAACGATTCTCCTGCCTCAGCCTCCCAAGTAGCTGGATTACAGGCATCTACCACCACGCCCAGCTAATTTTTGTATTTTTAGTAGAGATGGAGTTTCACCATGTTGGACTAGGCTGGTTTCGAACTCCTGGCCTCAGGTGATCTGCCTGCCTCAGCCTCCCACAGTGCTGGGATTACAGGCGTGAGACACCGCGCCCAGGAGGACACTTTTATACATCAAAGTTAGTCCTTCTTGAGGTTTATTTTCCCAAAATGACTGCAGTGGGATTCGAGGTGTGAGATGGTCAGGGATCTGGCCTCTGCTCTAAAGGTTGGCCTCTCCCACCCCCACTCTCCCCAGCTCCCCACTGCAGCGTGGTTCCTCCTCTCAGCACAGCCACTGCCATACTCCAGCAGCAACTCAGACAACACTGAATGGAAAAGCCCAAATTAGAGCAAAGGAGACCCCAAACAAAAATATTATTTGACTTTACAAAACCCAGAGCTGAAACACCTAAAAGTTTTTTAATCACAACACCCTACCCTGCAAATCCCAGGACTAACTGAAAAGCAAAATTGGTTGGGTGCAGTGGCCCATGCCTGTAATCCCAGCACTTTGACAGGCCGAGGTCGGAGGATCACTTGAGCCCAGGACATGGAGACCAGCCTAGGCAACACGGCAAAACCCCGTTT
>NW_012105231.1:514399-519288 GCF_000951045.1 Mandrillus leucophaeus | reverse complement strand
CCAGATACCCTAAATCATCTCTCTCAAGTTCAAAGTTCCACAAATCTCTAGGGCTGGGGCAAAATGCTGCCAGTCTCTTTGTTAAAACATAACAGGAGTTATCTTTGCTCCAGTTCCCAACAAGTTCCTCATCTCCATCTGAGACCACCTCAACCTGATTTCATTGTTCGTATCATCAGTATTTTGGTCAAAGCCATTCATCAAGTTTCTAGGGAGTTCGAAATTTTCCCACATTTTCCTGTCTTCTTCTGAGCCCTCTAAACTGTTCCAACCTCTGCCTGTTACCCAGTTCCAAAATCGGTTCCACATTTTGGGGTATCTTTTCAGCAGCACCCAACTCTACTGATACCAATTTACTGTATTAGTCCATTTTCACCCTGCTGATAAAGACATACCCAAGACTGGGAAGAATGGACTTATAGTTGCACATGGTTGGGGAGGCCTCACAATCATGGTGGAAGGCAAGGAGGAGCAAGCTACATTTTACATGGATGGCAGCAGGCAAAAAGGAGCTTATACAGGGAAACTCACGTTTTTAAAACTACTAGATCTTGGCCAGGCGTGGTGGCTCACACCTGTAATTCCAGCACTTTGGGAGGCCAAGGTGGGTGGATCATGAGGTCAGGAGATCAAGACCATCCTGGCTAACACAGTGAAACCCCGCCTCTACTAAAAATACAAAAAAATAAAAATAAAAAAAAAATAGCCAGCTGTGGTGATGGGCGCCTGTAGTCCCAGCCACTCAGGAGGCTGAGGCAGGAGAATGGCGTGAACCTGGGAGGTGGAGCTTGCAGTGGGCCCAGATTGCGCCACTGCTGTCCAGACTGGGCGACAAAGCGAGACTCCGTCTCAAAACAAACAAACAAACAAACAAACTACTAGATCTGGTGAGACTTATTCACTATCATGAGAATAACACGGGAAAGAACTGCCCCCATGATTCAATTACCTCCCACTGGGTTCCTCCCACAACATGTGGGAATCCAAGATGAGATTTGGGTGGGAACACAGCCAAACCGTATCACCATCCTCCCACCTCAGCCTCCCATAGTGCTGGGATTACAAACCTGAGCTACTGTGCCCTACCATGGACTTTTTTTTCTTTTTGAGACACACTGTCACTCTGTCGCCCAGGCTGGAGTGCAGTGGTGCAATCTCAGCTCACTGCAACCTCCAACTCCCAGGTTCAAACGATTCTCCTGCCTCAGCCTCCCAAGTAGCTGGATTACAGGCATCTACCACCACGCCCAGCTAATTTTTGTATTTTTAGTAGAGATGGAGTTTCACCATGTTGGACTAGGCTGGTTTCGAACTCCTGGCCTCAGGTGATCTGCCTGCCTCAGCCTCCCACAGTGCTGGGATTACAGGCGTGAGACACCGCGCCCAGGAGGACACTTTTATACATCAAAGTTAGTCCTTCTTGAGGTTTATTTTCCCAAAATGACTGCAGTGGGATTCGAGGTGTGAGATGGTCAGGGATCTGGCCTCTGCTCTAAAGGTTGGCCTCTCCCACCCCCACTCTCCCCAGCTCCCCACTGCAGCGTGGTTCCTCCTCTCAGCACAGCCACTGCCATACTCCAGCAGCAACTCAGACAACACTGAATGGAAAAGCCCAAATTAGAGCAAAGGAGACCCCAAACAAAAATATTATTTGACTTTACAAAACCCAGAGCTGAAACACCTAAAAGTTTTTTAATCACAACACCCTACCCTGCAAATCCCAGGACTAACTGAAAAGCAAAATTGGTTGGGTGCAGTGGCCCATGCCTGTAATCCCAGCACTTTGACAGGCCGAGGTCGGAGGATCACTTGAGCCCAGGACATGGAGACCAGCCTAGGCAACACGGCAAAACCCCGTTTCTACAAAAAATGCATGGCCGGGCACAGTGGTGCACCTGTAGTCCCTGCTACTTGGGAAGCTGAGGTGAGAGCATCTCTTGAGCCTGGGAGGCAGAGGTTGCAGTGCGCTGTGATCACACCACACACCACTGCACTCCAGCCTAGGTGTAAGACCCTGTCTCAAAAGAAAGAAAGAAAGAAAGAAAGAAAAGCAAAATTGGAGCTTCAGTCCCCTCTGTCCAGCACCCCAGCCCTGAACTACAGTGTCATGTGTGTCTATGTGAAGAGACCACCAAACAGGCTTTGTGTGAGCAACAAGGCTGTTTATTTCACCTGGGTGCAGGCGGGCTGAGTCCGAAAAGAGAGTCAGCAAAGGGTGGTGGGATTATCATTAGTTCTTATAGGTTTGGGATAGGCATACAAAGTACCTTCTTGAGGGCGGGGGAAGAATATTATAAAGTACCTTCTTAAGGTCGGGGGGAGGATATATCTTATCAGTTAGAGTAGGGCAGGAACAAATCACAATGGTGGAATGTCATCAGTTAAGGCTATTTTCACTTCTTTTGTGGATCTTCAATTGCTTCAGACCATCTGGATGTATACATGCAGGTCACAGGGAATATGATGGCTTAACTTGGGTTCAGAGGCCTGACATACAGTTTCCTTGGGTTCAGGTTTCTGAACTTCAGAGTTGTTGCACAGAGGTGATATTTCCCTGTGAGAGAGTCCAGGCCTGGGGATTTCTGAGTATTTTGTTTTCAACCTCGTGGAAGAAAGCTGAGCTGCATTTCTCTCTGTCATGGGTTTTCCAGCCCCTGCTTCTAGTTAGTGACCTGACGAGGCTGGGATCCAGGCCCACCTGGGTGTGAGCCTTGAGCACCTCTCAGCCTCAAACAAGAGCAGGACTCATTCCTGGGTCCTGACCAAAGTGGAAGTCTGCAGGATCTCTGGGGGAGGCCTTTGGACAGGAAAAAGCATCAGAAGTAAGCCATGCATCTCCTCAGGGCCGGGAACCATGAACCCCTGAGAAGGGCTTGTCGACAGAAAGCATCAAACTGTAAAATATTTCAAGAGATTTATTCTGAGCCAAATATGAGTGACCATGGCCAGTGACACAGTCCTCAGGTGGTCCTAGGAACATGTGCCCCAGGTGGTCAGAGCACAGCTTGCTTTTACACATTTTAGAGAGGCATAAACCATCAATCAAATACACTTATGAAATACATTGGTTTGGTCCAGAAAGGTGGGACAACTCAAAGCGGGGGTTTCCAAGCTATAGGTGAATTTAAACATTTTTTTCTTTCTTTTTTTTTTTTCTGAGACAGAGTCTCACTCTGTTGCCTAGGCTGGAATGCGGTGGCATGATCTAGTCTCACTGCAACCTCTGCTTTCCAAGTTCAAGGGGTTCTCCCGCCTCAGCTTCCTGAGTAGCTGGGATTACCATGCCCAGCTAATTTTTGTATTTTTGTATTTTTAGATTTTGCCATGTTGGCTAGGCTGGTCATGAACTCCCGACCTCTGGTGATCCACCCACCTTGGCCTCCCAAAGTACTGAAATTACAGGCATGAGCCACCACACCCGGCCGAATGTAAACATTTTGTGGTCGACAATTGGTTGAGTTTCTCTAAAGACCTGGGATTGATAGAAAAGGAATGTTCAGGTTAAGGTAAAAGATTGTGGAGACCAACTTTTTTTAAGTCTTATATTGGCTGCCCTTAGAGACAATAGATGACAAATGTTTCCTATTCAGATCTCAGTTAATGTCTTTAGGATTGGGAGGGTCTGGAAGAAAAACATCTAGCTATGTTAATAGAGATTCTTTACAGAGGCAATTTTCCCCCACAAAAAACAGCTTTGCAGGGCCATTTCAAAATATGGCAAAGAAATGTGTTTTGGGGTAAAATATTTTGATTTCCTTCTTTGTCTAGTAATATTATGCCAGAGTCAGGTTGGAAAGTAAGTCATGGCTGGGTGCGATGGCTCACGCCTGTAATCCCAAAACTTTGGGAGGCCTAGGTGGGTGCATCACCTGAGGTCAAGAGTTCGTGACCAGCCTGGCCAACATGGTGAAACCCTGTCTCTATACAAAAATACAAAAATTAGCCAGGAGTGGTGGTGGGCACCTGTAATCCCAACTGTTTGGGAGGCTGAGGCAGGAGAATCTTTTGAACCTGGGAGGTCGAGGCTGCAGTGAGCCAAGATCGTGCTACTGCACTCTAGCCTGGGTGACAGAGCAAGGCTCCATCTCAAAAAAAAAAAAAAAAGAAAGAAAAAGAAAATAAATCATGATACATAGGGTTAAATAAAACCCATCTGATGAGAATTTATGATTTGCAGGGCATAACTCCCCAGACCCCTTAGGTAGGAATTTGGGCAAGATAAAAAAAAAATCAGAGTTTAGTCCTCAGGCTGCAGTGAGTGCTTGTCTGGTCATGCATGTGCCTGTTGGGGTCAGAGTGAGCAGGAGCTCTCAGGGAGCTGCATTTAGTGATTGCCCCTGTCCTTCAACTTCTGCTTGGCCTTGGCCTCAACTGTCCTGTGCTCAGAGCTGGCTCCTGAGAAGACCGTGCACCCAGTGTAGTGCTTCGGTAGAGCTGACCTGGGAGAGGCCCTTAAGTCCTGAAGTTTCCCACATGGCTCAAAAAGAAATCCCTCCAGAGGCCTCTAAGAATATGGATGTCTGGGCCAGGACTGGAGCAAAGACAACCACCTTGTCTTTCCCTTTGGGGAATCCTGGCACTGACCAGCCTGCTCTCTTCTGGGATTTGTCTTGTCAGCTGTGCATGTCTCACTTAAGGAGTTTGGGTCACTTCAGACAGATAGAGGGTACTCTTGTAACCACCCAGTGGGTTCACTTTGCCTACTGCCTAGACAGAGCCAATTTATCAAGACAGGGGAATTGCAATAGAGAAAGAGTAACTCACACAGAACCGGCTGTGCAGGAGACTGGAGTTTTATTATTACTCAAATCAGTCTCCCTGAGCATTGGAGCATCAGAGTTTTTAAGGACAATTTGGTGGGTGAGGGGAAGGCAGCCGGTGAGTCAGGC
>NW_012105231.1:494274-514349 GCF_000951045.1 Mandrillus leucophaeus | reverse complement strand
TGAGACAGAGTCTCACTCTGTTGCCTAGGCTGGAATGCGGTGGCATGATCTAGTCTCACTGCAACCTCTGCTTTCCAAGTTCAAGGGGTTCTCCCGCCTCAGCTTCCTGAGTAGCTGGGATTACCATGCCCAGCTAATTTTTGTATTTTTGTATTTTTAGATTTTGCCATGTTGGCTAGGCTGGTCATGAACTCCCGACCTCTGGTGATCCACCCACCTTGGCCTCCCAAAGTACTGAAATTACAGGCATGAGCCACCACACCCGGCCGAATGTAAACATTTTGTGGTCGACAATTGGTTGAGTTTCTCTAAAGACCTGGGATTGATAGAAAAGGAATGTTCAGGTTAAGGTAAAAGATTGTGGAGACCAACTTTTTTTAAGTCTTATATTGGCTGCCCTTAGAGACAATAGATGACAAATGTTTCCTATTCAGATCTCAGTTAATGTCTTTAGGATTGGGAGGGTCTGGAAGAAAAACATCTAGCTATGTTAATAGAGATTCTTTACAGAGGCAATTTTCCCCCACAAAAAACAGCTTTGCAGGGCCATTTCAAAATATGGCAAAGAAATGTGTTTTGGGGTAAAATATTTTGATTTCCTTCTTTGTCTAGTAATATTATGCCAGAGTCAGGTTGGAAAGTAAGTCATGGCTGGGTGCGATGGCTCACGCCTGTAATCCCAAAACTTTGGGAGGCCTAGGTGGGTGCATCACCTGAGGTCAAGAGTTCGTGACCAGCCTGGCCAACATGGTGAAACCCTGTCTCTATACAAAAATACAAAAATTAGCCAGGAGTGGTGGTGGGCACCTGTAATCCCAACTGTTTGGGAGGCTGAGGCAGGAGAATCTTTTGAACCTGGGAGGTCGAGGCTGCAGTGAGCCAAGATCGTGCTACTGCACTCTAGCCTGGGTGACAGAGCAAGGCTCCATCTCAAAAAAAAAAAAAAAAGAAAGAAAAAGAAAATAAATCATGATACATAGGGTTAAATAAAACCCATCTGATGAGAATTTATGATTTGCAGGGCATAACTCCCCAGACCCCTTAGGTAGGAATTTGGGCAAGATAAAAAAAAAATCAGAGTTTAGTCCTCAGGCTGCAGTGAGTGCTTGTCTGGTCATGCATGTGCCTGTTGGGGTCAGAGTGAGCAGGAGCTCTCAGGGAGCTGCATTTAGTGATTGCCCCTGTCCTTCAACTTCTGCTTGGCCTTGGCCTCAACTGTCCTGTGCTCAGAGCTGGCTCCTGAGAAGACCGTGCACCCAGTGTAGTGCTTCGGTAGAGCTGACCTGGGAGAGGCCCTTAAGTCCTGAAGTTTCCCACATGGCTCAAAAAGAAATCCCTCCAGAGGCCTCTAAGAATATGGATGTCTGGGCCAGGACTGGAGCAAAGACAACCACCTTGTCTTTCCCTTTGGGGAATCCTGGCACTGACCAGCCTGCTCTCTTCTGGGATTTGTCTTGTCAGCTGTGCATGTCTCACTTAAGGAGTTTGGGTCACTTCAGACAGATAGAGGGTACTCTTGTAACCACCCAGTGGGTTCACTTTGCCTACTGCCTAGACAGAGCCAATTTATCAAGACAGGGGAATTGCAATAGAGAAAGAGTAACTCACACAGAACCGGCTGTGCAGGAGACTGGAGTTTTATTATTACTCAAATCAGTCTCCCTGAGCATTGGAGCATCAGAGTTTTTAAGGACAATTTGGTGGGTGAGGGGAAGGCAGCCGGTGAGTCAGGCGTGCTGATTGGAGTTGGAGATGAAATAATAGGGAGTTGAAGCTGTTCCTGGGTGGGGACCATAGATGACCCAGTTTATAGATCTGGGTGGTGCCAGCAGATCCATCAAGTGAAGGGTCTGCGAAATATCTCAAGCACTGATCTTAGGCTTCACAATAGTGATGTTATTCCCAGTAGCAATTTGGAGAGTGAAGTAGCCTCCAGCTGCATGACAATGGCAAGGCAAGTCCCCAGGCAAGAAGGGAGTTTGTTTTGGGAAAAGGCTGTTAATTGTCTTTGTTCTAAACTATAAACTAAGTTCCTCCCCAGAATTAGTTCAGCCTACCCCTAGGAAAGAACGAGGACAGACTGGAGGTTAGAAGCAAGTTGGAGTTGGTTAGGTCAGATATCTTTAACTGTCTCAGTTACAATTTTGCAGTGGTGGTTTCACTCTTCCCCTCCCACTTCCATGACTGAAGGGCCTCTGATGCCAAGTGTGGGGGAAATGCTGCTGGACCAAGTCACACAGGCTCCTTCTAGCCAAGGGTTTCTTCCACACCATGGTCTGGGTTGAAAGATGATTCAGGAGTACTTTGCATTTCTGGAAGGAGAGGATGCAATTAGGCAAATCCCGAAAATGAGATACATGTCATCAATACCAAAGACTGTGTATCTAAGCTAAGTCCTGCAATCATGGGGAAACATTCTGCTTTGTTTGGGCCTCAGAAGGGCCAGGATGTAGAGTGGAAAGCTTGGGGTCAGATAGGCTTAGGTGTGCGTCTCATGCTTTGTGAGGTTCATGCATTAAAAAGTAATGATACCAAAATGAGATGCCTCTTCCTTTTTTTTTTTTTTTTTGAGACAGAGTCTCACTCTTGTTGCCCAGGCTGCTGGAGTGCAGTGGCGCGACCTTGGCTGACTGCAACCTCCGCCTCCCGGGTTCCAACAATTCTCCTGCCTCAGCCTCCCAAGTAGCTGGGATTACAGGCACCTGCCACCACACCCAGCTAATTTTTTGTATTTTTATTAGAGACAGGGTTTCACCGTGTTGGCCAGGCTGGTCTCAAACTCCTGACCTCAGGTGATCCACCCACCTCCACCTCCCAAAGTGCTGAGATTACAGGCGTTAGCCACCACACCTCTTCATACCCATTAAGACAGCCATTATTTTTACAAAGTGTTGGTGAAGATAATAGAGAAATTAGAACTCTCATACATTGCAGTGTGAAAGGAAAATAAATCCTGGGGCTCCTAAATCTCTAAGCTAAAGGGAAAAGTCAAGCTGGAAACTGCTTAGGGCCTACCTGCCTCCCGTTCTATTCAAAGTCATCCCTCTGCTCACCGAGATAAATGCATATCTGATTGTCTACTTGAGGCTAATCAGAAACTCAAAAGAATACAACCATTTGCCTCTTTTTTGCTGGGGGGGAGGTGGACAGAGTTTTGCTCTTGTTGCCCAGACTGGAATGCAGTGGCGCAATCTCGGCTCACTGCAACCTCCGCCTCCTGGGTTCAAGCAATTCTCCTGCCTCAGCCTCCCAAGTAGTTGGAATTACAGGTGCCTGCCACCATGCCCAGCTAATTTTTTGTATATTGAGTAGAGACAGAGTTTCACCATGTTGGCCAGGCTGGTCACGAACTCCTGACCTCAGGTGATCCACCCACCTAGGCCTCCCAAAGTGCTGGGATTATAGGCGTGAGCCACCGCTCCTGGCCCATTTGTCTCTTATCTATGTATGACCTGGAACCACCCTTCCTGGCTTTGGCTTTGGGTTTTCCCGCCTTTGCTTCCAGTTGTCCCGCCTTTCCAGACCAAACCAATGCTCAGCTCGCATATATTGATTGATGTATCATGTCTTCCTAGAATGTATAAAATCAAACTGTGCTCTGACCACCTTGGGAACATGTCATTAGGACCTCCTGAAGGTGTCATGGGCGCACGTCCTCAACCTTGGCAAAACAAACTTTCTAAATTAACTGAGACCCGTCTCAGATTTTCGGGGTTCACAGCAGATGGGGATATAAAAAGATGAGCTGCTATGGAAAATAGTATGACAGTTACCTTTTTTTTTTTGAGGCGGAGTTTCACTTTTGTTGCCCAGGCTGGAGTGCAATGGCACAACCTCGGCTCACTGCAACCTCTGCCTCCCGGGTTCAAGAAATTCTCCTGCCTCAGCCTCCCGAGTAACTGGGATTATAGGCAAGCACCACCACGCCTGGCTAATTTTGTAGTTTTAGTAGAGACAGGGTTTCTCCATGTTGGTCAGGCTGGTCTCAAACTCCCGACCTCAAGTGATCTGCCCGCCTCAGCCTCCCAAAGTGCTGAGATTACAGGCATGAACCACTGCATCCAGCCGAGAGTTTCTTAAAAAGTTAAATATAGCATTACCATATTATCCAGCAAGTCACTTCTGGGTAGAAACTCAAAATAACTGAAAGCAGGCCGGGCGCGGTGGTTCACGCCTGTAATCCCAGCACTTTGGGAGACCAAGGCCAGTAGATCACCTAAGGTCAGGAGTTCGAGACCAGCCTGACCAATATAGTGAAACCCCATCTCTACTAAATACAAAAAACTTAGCCGGGGGTGGTGGAACATGCCTGTAATCCCAGCTACTTGGGAGGCTGGGGCAGGAGAATCATTTGAACCCAGGAGGCGGAGGTTGCAGTGAGCCAAAATTGCACCATTGCATTCCAGCTTGGGCAACAAGAGCGAAACTCCATCTCAAAGAAAAAAAAAAAAAAAAGAAAGAAAGAAAGTGTATAGAGGTTACCACGGATTAGAGGGAAAGAATGTGGGGTTACCGTTTAATGGGTGAGGGTTTTTGTTTGGAATGAGGAAAAAATTCTGAAAATGGATAGTAGTGATGGTTGAACAACATCGTGAATGTACTTAATGCCACTTAACTGTACACTTAAAAATGGTTAAAATGAAGGCCAGGCATGGTGGGTCACACCTGTTATCCCAGCACTGTGGGAGGCTCAGGCAGGTGGATCACCTGAGGTCAGAAGTTTTCTAGCCAACATGAGGAAAACCCATCTCCACTAAAAATACAAAAATTAGCCAGGTGCAATGGCATGGGCCTGTAAGTCCCAGCTACTCGGGAGGCTGAGGTGGAAGAATCGCTTGAACCTAGGAGGCAGAGGTTACAGTGATCTGAGATCTCACCACTGCACTCCAGCCTGGGCGACAGAGCAAGACTCCATCTCAAAAAAAAAATGGTTAAATGATATTAATAAAATTCATATTATGTATATTTAATCACAATAAAAATCGATCTGAATTTTAAAGTCCTTTCATTGTAGTTTTATTGGGGATTTGGGAAGAGTGAAATTAGCTACACATATTTAATTCACTTTTGTTGTTGTTGTTGTTTTTGAAACGGGGTCTCGCTCTGTTGCCCAGGCTGGCATGCCGTGTCACCATTTTGGCTCACTGCCGCCTCTGTCTTCCAGGTTCAAGTGATTCTCCTCCCTTGGCCTCCCAAGTAGCTGGGATTACAGGTACACATCACCACACCTGGCTAATTTTTGTATTTTTGGTGGAGATGGGGTTTCTCCATGTTGGCCAGGCTGGTCTGGTGATCCACCCACCTCAGTCTCCCAAAGTGCTGGGATTACAGTTGTGAGCCACCACGCTCAGACAGCAGAGGTCTTTTGTCATACATACCAGAAGAGCAATCACACACATCTTCATCCCTGAAGTCCTTTTTCCTGTCTTTTGAATTTCTTTCAAATTTCAAAAGCAATATAGGAATTCACGGTTGTTACCAAAAAAAAAAAAATCTCAAATTATAACTGTGTGAAAGAAAGATCACTTTCACACATCTCCGTCCTATTTCCACCTTTACATTTCAACCTCCAGTCACTAACTGACTGAAATCACCACTGGCTTGTACCTGTCAAAGCTTCCCAGCAAGCTTCAGGTAGCAGCCTGAGCCAGGACCCAGGTCTAGCAGCCTCTTCTCAGGAAAGCCCCTGGTGTTCTCATGTCTGACTCCCACCCCTACTGCTGCCTTGTGTGTGTGTGTGTGTCTCTCTCTCTCTCATACACAAACACACACACACACACACACACACACACAGAGCAGCAGCAGCAGCAGCAGCAGCAGCAACAGTCTATTGTAAGATTGAAGGAACTTCTGTAACCTCTTTTCTGTCTCTCTTTTTGTTTTTTGAGACGGAGTCTCTCTCTGTCACCCAGGCCGTAGTGCAGTGGCACGATCTTGGCTCACTGCAACCTCCACCTCCCAGGTTCAAGTGATTCTCCTGCCTCAGCCTCCCAAGGAGCTGGGATTACAGGTGCGTGCCACCACGCCCAGCTAAGTTTTGTAGTTTTAGTAGAGACAGGGTTTCACCATGTTGGCCAGGCTGGTCTTGAACTTCCAACCTCAAGTTATCTGACGACCTTGATCTCCCAAAGTGCTGGGATTACAGGAATGAGCCACTGCGCCTGGCCCTGTATCCTCTTCTCTTTTTCTTTTCTACCAGAGGTATCAGTCTGGAGATTCCATATAGGTTGTGGGTTCCTTTATTTGCTTGAATTTCCAGATGGAGAATCCCTGACACAATCCAGATGCATGAACCAGGGTTACTAGTTACAAGCAAAGCATCCAGAACCAACTCCAACAGGTTTAAGAAATGGAACGTGTACAATGAATATGAAAAGAACCGGAAACTCAGGCCTGGGAAATAGGTCCAAGGGAAGCTATGCAGCCAGAGTACAGCAAAAATTATGCCATAAAATGAGACCAGTGATAGGAAATAAGGCCAGTTCTGCAACTACCTGGTGTCAACAGGGGACCTGGGACATCACTGCTGGACCCACTATCAGCCCTGGACTCCCTAACATTTGTTCCAGGACATCTGCACTGCCCCACAACCTGGATGGTGCCCTTGCTGTGGTTGATAATCCTAGAAAGGATTCTTTGCAACACAAGGTCCCAGTTCAGATCTGGGCAGGATGCAGTTGATTAGCAAAGCCTGTATTATAGATGCCCATGTTCTATGTGCAAAGAAACTGGAAAAGCAAGTGTCTGGTCTTATGGATTCTATAGTTGAAGATTAAGGTCTTGTCTCCCATCAGAAGGCAGCCTTAAAAGTCAAAACTCCATTTCACCCATCTTCACCAAGATTTTCTTCAGCCTCCCGAGTTACTGTACTAATCACTGCCCAGACATCATGTTTCCTTGTAGTGCACAGCAGAGTTCCTGAAGATTTAAATAAAAAAATCAACTGAAGAATGACTTCTGATGCTGGCAATGAAAGACACTTGCTTGGATGGAGGCAGAGTGTGCGTGCGTGTGTGTGTGTGTGTGTGTGTATAATAATTTTATGGCATCCTCAATATATTTGATATTATTATTGATTTTTTTCAGGTTTTTATTTTTATTTTTAGAGACAAGGTCTCGCTCTATTGCCCAGGCTGGAGTGCAGTGGCATGATCATAGCTCACTGCAGCCTCAGCCTCCTAGGCTCAAGTCATTCTCCTGCCTCAACTTCCCACATCACTGAGAGAACAGGCATAAGCCATTGTGCCCAGTTGGTATTTTAAATTTACATTTTTGTATAGGCAATATACTCATCTGGTTCAATATAAAAATTTTCATTCTTAGAAGTCTTGCTTGCACTCAAGTCACCATCCAGCCCATTACTTCCCTGCTGGCCTTTGGTAGAGAACCACTTTACTGTGAATCTTTCCAATTTTTGTTTGTTTGTTTTGTTTTGTTTTTATAGAGACTGGGTTTTGCCATGTTGTCCAGGCTGGTCTCTAAGTCCTAGACTCAAGCAATCTACCCATCTTGGCCTCCCAAAGTGTTGGGATTACAGGCCTGTTTTTATCCAGTGTTTGTTTATGCAAATAAAAGAAAATATGAGTAAGTAAGTATTCTTATTTCCCTGTCTTTCTTACAAAAACAGGTAGCATGTTGTTTTTACTGTTCTGCATCCTGCCTTTACATTTAACAATATTTTCTTGAGAAAAAAAATTTTTGGGGGGGGACAGAGTTTCACTCTATTGCCCAGGCTGGAGTGCAGTGGCGTGATCTTGGTTCACTGCAATCCCTGCCTCTTGGGCTTGCATGATCCTCCCACCTCAGCCTCTCAAGTAGCCGGGACTACAGGGAGTGCACCACCGTGCCCAGCTAATTTTTGTAGTTTTATTTATTTATTTATTTATTTATTTTTGAGACGGAGTCTGGCTCTGTCACCCAGGCTGGAGTGCAGTGGCCGGATCTCAGTTCACTGCAAGCTCCGCCTCCCGGGTTGACGCCATGGTCTCGATCTCCTGACCTCGTGATCCGCCCGTCTCAGCCTCCCAAAGTGCTGGGATTACAGGCATGAGCCACCGCGCCCGGCTATTTTTGTAGTTTTTGTAGAGACAGGGTCTCACTATGTTCCCCAGGCTGGTCTTGAACTCCTGGGCTCAAGTGATCTGCCTGCCTTGGCCTCCCAAAGTGCTGGGATTATAGGCATGAACCACTCTGCTCAGCCAATAAATTTTTATATCAATATATAAAAAACTTTTGTTACTTTTTTACTTTAAAAGTACTTTCATCTGGGCCGGGCATGGTGGCTCACACCTGCAATCCCAGCACTTTGGGAGGCCGAGGCAGGCAGATCACTTGAGGTCAGGAGTTCGAGACCAGCCTGACCAACATGGCAAAACCCCCTCTCTACTAAAAATACGAAAATTAGCCTGGCATGGTAGCTCGCGTGTGTAATCCCAGCTACTCAGGAAGCTGAGGCAGGAGAATCACTTGAACCTGGGAGGCAGAGGTTACAGTGAGCCCAGATCGTGCCACTGCACTCAAGCCTGGCGATAGAGAGAGACTCTGTCTCAAAAAAAAAACAACTACAACAACAAAAACTTTCATCTACTATATAGATGAACTATGGTTTATTCAACCAAACACAACAGATGGACATTTGGGAAGTTTCCAGTATTTTGCTATTAAAAACAATTTAGCAATAAGTAAACTTTATCTTATAGTAAACCATAGTAAATACAGTAATACAGTAAATAATCTTATAAGTAAATAAATTTTTTAAAAACCCAGTCTTACAGTAAATACACATTATTTTGTCCATATGCAGGAATATCTGTCAGATGCTGTTTAGAAGTGGGATTGCAAGGTTAAAGTGTGTGCACATTGTAATTTTGGTGAATAGTGCCAAATCTCCTTCTATGGGGGAGGTGCCAGTTTGCACCCAGACCAGCTATGTATGAGGATGCCTGTTTTCCCACAATCTCAGAGTGTGCTGTCAGCCTTTTGAATTTTTGCCAATCTGATAGGAGAGAAACTTAATTTCAGTGTGGGTTAGATTTGCATTTTTCGGCTCATGCCTGTAATCCTAGCACTCTGGGAGGCCGAGGCGGGCAGATCACTTGAGGTCAGGAGTTCGAGACCAGGCTGGCCAACGTGATGAAACTGGTCTCTACTAAAAATACAAAAATTGGACTGGCATTGTGCCACGTTCCTGTAGTCCCAACTACTCAGGAAGCTGAGGCATAAATATCGCTTGAACCCAGGCAGCAGAGGTTGCAGTGAGCCAAGATCACTCCACTGCACTCCAGCCTGGGCGATGGAGCGAGACTCCATCTCAAAAAAAAGAAAAAAGAAAAACGCAGAAAAAGCATGCACATAGTTTTTAGGAAAAGCAATGCAAATTACCCTTAAACATGTGAAAAAATGTTTAGCTTCACTCATAACAAGAGAAATGCAAACGTTTTTGTTTGTTTGTTTGTTTGTTTGTTTTTTGAGATGGCATCTCCCTCCATTGCCCAGGCTGGAGTGCAGTGGAATGATCTTGGCTCATTGCAACTTCTACTGCCTGGGTCCAAGCGATTCTCCTGCCTCAGCTTCCTGAGTAGCTGGGACTACAGGTCACCACGCCTGGCTAATTTTTGTATTTTTAGTAGAGATGGGGTTTTGCCATGTTGGCTAGGCTGGTCTCGAACTCTTGACCTTAAGTGATCCGCCTGCCTCAGCTCCCAAAGTGCTGGGATGACAGGCGTGAGCTACTGTGCCCACCCTGCATTTTTCTATAAAACTAGTGGTCTTCAACTTGATTTCTAGAGGTTCTTTTGTTGGTGGTGGTGGTGTGTTTTTTGTTTTGGTTTGTTTTTTGTTTTTTTTAGTTTGGGTTTTTTTTGAGAGAGAGAGAGATAGGGTCACACTATGTTGCCCATGCCGGTCTTGAACTTCTTGAGTCAAGAGATCCTCCTGCCTTGGCCTCCCAAAGTGCTGGGATTACAGGAGCGAGCCACTGTGCCCAACCATCTTTTTTTTGATTGTTAGGTTGCAAGAATTCTTAATATATTCTGGAAATAGTCTTTATCAGACATATATAATTGCAATTATTTTCTCTCATTTTATGGATTGACTTTTCACCTTTGTTTGTTTGAGTCAGAGTCTTGTTCTGTCACCCAGGCTGAAGTTCATTGGTACCATCTTGGCTCACTGCAACCTCCGCCTTCCCGGTTTAAGTGATTCTCACGCCTCAGCTTCCGGAGTAGCTGGGATTACAGGCGTGTGCCACCGCGCCCAGCTAATTTTTGTATTTTTGGTAGAGACGGAGTTTCACCTTGTTGGCAAGGCTGGTCTTAAACTCCTGACCTCAAGTGATCCACCTGCCTCGGCCTCCTAAAGTGCTGGAATTATAAACATGAGTCACCATGCCCCCTTGACTTTTCACAATTTTGCTGGTGTTTTTTGAGTTCCAAAAGTTTTAAATTTTGATGATGGCCAATTTATCCTTTTCTCTTTGCTTGTATGCTTTCAGTGTCATATCTAAGTAGGCATTTATTCTTTCTTTCTTTTCTTTTTTTTTTTTTTTTTTTGAGATGGTGTTTCACTCTTGTTGCCCAGGCTGGAGTGCAATGGTGCAATCTCGGCTCACTGCAACCTCCGCCTCCTGGGTTCAAGTGATTCTCGTGCTTCAGCCTCCTTAGTAGCTGAGATTATAGATGCCTGCCCTGACGCATGGCTAATTTTGTATTTTTAGTAGAGAAGAGATTTCGCCATGTTGGCCAGGCTGGTCTCAAACTCCTGACCTCAAGTGAGCCACCTGCCTCAGCCTCCCGAAGTGCTGGCATTACAGGCGTGAGCCACCACGCCCAGCTTGTAATTTTTTTAATAGCCAGACATAATGCACTAGGTGAAAGGAGCTTCTGGAAATGGGTCTTTAGTCCTGTGGTGGTAAGGTTTATAAGGAGGGGAAGTGTTCTATAGTCCTGGTGTTTCCATCTCAGTCTTTTAGTGAGCCTGTGCCTCTGGACTGGAAACTTCAGAAGTTTCTCTCTCTCTCTTTTTTTTTTTTTTTTAAACTAGGTCTTGCTCTGTCACCCAAGCTGGAGTGCAGAGGCACAAACACAGCTCACTGCAGCCTCGACTTCCTGGGCTGAAGCAGTCCTCCTGCCTCAGCCTCTGAGTAGCAGGAACTATAGGTGTGTGCCACCATGCCTGGCTAATTTTTTAATTTTTATTTATTTATTTTTGAGACAGAGTCTCACTCTGTCACCAGGCTGGAGTGCAGTGGCACAATCTCAGCTCACTACAACCTCTCCGGGGTTCAAATGATTCCCCTGCCTCAGCCTCCCGAGGAACTACAGACTAATTTTTTGCATTTTAGTAGAGACAGAGGGTTCACCATGTTGGCCAGGATGGTCTCGATCTCCTGACCTCGTGATCAGCCCATCTTAGCTTCCCAAAGTGCTGGGATTATAGGCATGAGTCACTGCGCCCGGCCAATTTTTAAATTTTTTGTAGAGACAGGGTCTCACTATGTTGCTCAGGCTGGTCTTGAACTCCTGGGCTTAAGCAATCCTCCTACCTTGGCCTCCCAAAGTGCTAGGATTACAGGTGTGAGCCAGTGTGCGAGACCTTCTCAGTTTTTTTCTCCCCACTTCGGTGGGAGAGGATGGCTAGAGTGGGCTTGAATTGGGTATTTGCTACAGTTTTGTTGGATTAGTTGCAAGTTTTCCACAATGTAATTAGCCCATTTATGCCTGAGGTTGCAATTTTTTGAATTTTTGCAATGACACTTTGGCGATGACCTTGAGCAGTAAGATATAAATAACTCCTACATGCTTAGCGTTCCAATAATGGAACACTAGTCATAAATAATCAAGTAAGGAGACCTATGTCATTTATTTATTTATTTATTTTTAAAGACAGGGTCTCCCTCTGTTGCCCAGGTTGGTCTCAAACTCCTGGCTTTAAGCAATCCACCCTCCTCAGCCTCCTGAGTAGCTTGAATTACAGGCATGAGCCACCATGCCCAGCTCCTGCATCATTTAGAACGGTTGTCTTCCTGAAGTCTTCACCCATCTCTGTGTCTATTCCCTCTTGGTGAACTTGGTCCTGTACTTTAATAGCTTTCTCACAGTCATCTATCAATATCGTGCCTTCAGTTTCCAACAGAAGACTTCATTTTTTTGCTCCATAAGTTCTTGGTAATCAAGTTTTATATCCCTCATCTTATTTGAAATATCAGTTGAATTCACCATTTTATATGTCTTTCAAAATATTAACTTACTTTTTCTTTTTGGGGGCTTAATTATTTTTTTCTGGTGAAATTGTACTCTACCCATTAGGAAAACATGACCTATTAGCATAAAAGTGAAGTAGAAACTTTGTTTTGAGCTTAAAAGCTGAGCTATTCATTGAGTGCTCCACTGTCAACTGAGATGTAGGAGTTATTTCCTGCATTGGCTGCACAGCCCCGGGGCCCTTAGGCAGAGAGCCCTACTCCTGAACCCACAGAGTCTAAGGCAGCAACTGGCATTGCCTCCCCGCCAGCACCCATGCTGGGCAGATGCTTGCCCAGTCTCTTTTTGTTGTCCTGGAGCAGGGTTCAGTAAACAACAGCCTGTGGGCCAAATCTGGCCTGCTGCCTTTTTGTAAATAAAGTATTATTGGAACACAGTCACATCCATTCTTTTACATATAATTTATGACTGCTTTCATGCCACAGTGGCAGAGCTGGGCAATTGTAATAGAGATCAAAAGGCCTGTGAAGCCTAAAATATTTACTATCTGGCCCTTTACAGAAAAAGTTTGCCAAGTCCTGTTCTGGAGAACTGGAACTGTGAAGGGAGCTTGGTAGTCTCGTCTTTCTAGGCTGTTCCAAAGCCCTAACCTGGCATGAAGGGGCTGGCTGGGGTGTGGTCATGGCCCTTCTGGCTCTTCCATCCTGGCTGATGCCCATTTCCTACTTGCTAACAAAGAACAGTGTCTTAGTTTGAGTAGCCCCAGGAGCCGACTCTGAGACAAGGATTTAAGTGAAACTAAGTGATTTTAGAAGGGATCCCTTGATACCTCAGTAAGGGAAAGGGGAAATGAGAGAGAGGGAAGGAAGTCAACAAAGAGTTTGTCATGAAGCAAGTTACCACTGTGGGCAACTAGAGCTCTGTTCCACCGTGGAGCCCTGGAAGCCAGTGTGAAACACTGCCTCAGTGCTACTGCACCTGAAGAGGGAGGAAGCTGGGGTATTTATAAACCAGCTCCTGCCAGTGATTAAGTAAAGGGCTGCTGCCAGGAGGCATTAATTGTTTGTCACTTGTGGTCTGGGTTTTTGTTTTGTTTTTGTTGTTGTTGTTGTTGTTGTTGTTTTGCTTTCTTGAGGCAGAGTCTTGTTGTCATCCAGGCTTGAGTGCAATGGTGCGATCTCGGCTCACTGCAACCTCCACCTTCCGGTTTCAAACAATTCTTCTGCCTCACCCTCCTGTGTAGCTGAAAGTACAGATGTGCACCACCACGCCTGGCTAATTTTTTATATTTTTGGTGGAGACAGGGTTTCATCATGTTGTCCAGACTGGTCTTGAACTCCTGACCTCAGGTGATCTGCCCACCTCAGCCTCTCAAATTGCTGGGATTATAAGCGTGAGCCACCACGCCGAGCCACTTCTGGCCTGTTTTGAAGAACAGAGAATGCTCTCAGGCAATTAGTTGCAAGTTCTGGTATTCAGAAGTCAAGCCAGCAAGCAATGAAATGGTAAAGGTTAAGAGGGTGCAGGCAGGATACCAACAGCATCTGGTACAAGAAAATACAGATACCAAAGTGGCTGTGTGCAAAGATCCTCAGAGTCGAGGGTGTGATTCCCAGAAAAAGCAAAACAAAACAAAACAAAAATTCCTCTGGAAGCATCTAGTTGAAACGGTCTGAGTGTGCATTTCTGTCTGTGTGATCCTGGCCAACCTCCCTCTACTCACAGGGGTTCCAGGTGCCTATCTGTGAGGTTGAAATAATATGACTGGCCTCCTCCCTGACCTGGGGAGGGGCACATGACTCATAAGACAGTCAAAGATATAGGCACTAAAGTGTTGGAATGTTTATTTTCTCCCCAAATGGGAATCCTATTATTTTTACTGATAACAAGAAGTTATATTGTAAATGGGCTTTTGTTTGTTTTTAGATGGAGTCTTGCTCTGTTACCCAGGCTGGATCTCAGCTGTTACTCAGTGGCATGATCTCAGCTCACTGCAACCTCCACCTGATAGGTTCAAGCAATTCTCCTGCCTCACCCGCCAACCCCCAGTAGCTGGGACTACAGGTGTGCACCACCATGCCCAGCTAATTATTGTATTTCTAGAAGAGATGGGGTTTCACCATGTTAGCCAGGCTGGTCTTGATCTCCTGACCTCAAGTGATCTGCCCGACTCGGCCTCCCAAAGCTTTGGGATTACAGGCGTGAGTTACCACACCTGGCTGTAAATGATATTTTTAAAATCCAGAGCTGTAGAAAATAGAAAATTCTAAATGCATCCCAAAGCTAACCACACCTAAATGTTTAATGTAACTTTCCAGATGTTCGGTGTATATGCAAATTTATAGTTTTACATATAAAAATTCATAGGGAACATAATAGCTTTGTTTTTTTGGGGGGTGGGGGATGAAGTTTCGCTCTTGTTGCTCAGGCTGTAGTTCTATGGCGCGATCTCAGCTCACTGCAACCTCCGCCTCCCAGATTCAAGTGACTCTCCTGCCTCAGCCTCCCAAGTACCTGGGATTACAGGCATGCACCACCATGGATTCCCAGCCATGGTGGGCAAGCCTGGCTCTGGGGTGGGACAGTGGTGGAGGGAATGTGAGGAGTTTCCCCGTCTCTAATAAACCCTCAGATCCATGAGACCCTGTGTGCCTTCCAAGCACCCAATCACCTGTCACCAGCGTCACTTGTAAATGACAAAAGGAGGTGCAGAGTATCTGCTTGAAATGCCACACCCAGCCCTGGCTTGCAGCCTCACCAGTGAGGACTTGGGAGGAGAAAAGAGGCACACCCTGCTGGTGATGGGCGTGCGAGCGAGGGTCCGGCCAACCCTTTGCTGACCTCCTGGGCAAGCTTGAAGCCCCTAGTTGCAAACCTCAGTCAATCCATCTCCTATTGTGCTTTGTTTTGAGAAGAAGACTTTAGTTTTACAGTGCGGGTGTGGGCTTCAACACCATAATGGGTTAACTTCTGCATAGAAAATTTGAAAACTAGAGGCTTTGTTCTATCTTCAAAAATTTAATGAAATGTATCTACTAGGTATTAAATCACTTTCCTACTGCAAAGCTCAGCCCATCAGATTTTACAGAAGTTGTGGAGGATGAACTGTGTTCCAAGAACAAAGATGTATTCTGGCTTTCCATTGAGCCCAGCCTCAACCTGAAGCCAGCAGAGAAGAGTCCTCCTCTCCCAGGTGTCCCCGACACCTGCAGGGCACAGGGTGTGCCTTCAGGTCAATCAAAAGAGGTCCTTTAAACTTCTTCATTTCTCAATGTATTTGTTTAGACAGAAGACCCTTTTTACAGATGCAGTCACTGAGCCCTGAGGGCTGCTGTACCCAGGCCAAGGTCACGTGGACTTGAGGCCAAGTCCCAGAAGGCACAGCAAGAGGACAGGAGGCCAGTTGTCTTTCTTCGGCACTGGAAGACCTCCCAGTGTTCTGGTGTCCTAACACCAGGGTCTCTCCTCCATGTCGCTTAGCTAAGTGCTTTAATGGAGACAGAGCAACCCAACATAGCCACACCAAAGGCCCTGGCCACAGAGGCTCAGCCTGCTGCTGCCTGGGGAAGGTGGCTGACAGAGGCTTCCAGCTCCTAGCTCCCTACAGGTCACGGCCAAACCTCCCTGGGCACACCTCACCCCACCTCCCACCCAAACCAAGTGCACAGCGCCCTGGGAGCCTGCACTGTGAGAGACAGCCTGAACTAGAATGGCCTGCCAAGGACTCTAACAGCAAGACTCAATTGCCACCTCCTCCCCTGGGCCCCTCAGCGGGAACCAGTTGTTCTTGTGCTTCTATTGGAGCAACTAATTACATCTATTATTGGAGCAATTAATTTGTTGTCCATGTGACTGTTCCACTGTGGGCTCCTGGAAGGCAGGACCTATTTCATGTACGTCTTTGTAACCCTAGATGGAAAGCAACTTGCCCAGCACAGGAGGACCCAAGTGACGCTTTCTCATGTCACCCCTTTTCTAGGCAGTTTCCTTTAGGTATGATCCCCTCTCCTGAGGCACCACAGTGCCACACAATGGCAAGATGGCAGTATTGAGCTGTCTGGGGAGGGCTCTTCCACTCCACACCCTGCTGGGGGCCACTTACAGCAGGGATTGAAGGTAAGGGGTCACCATCCTGGCAGGGCCATCCTGCATGCCACAACGAAGGTCCAAATGGGGTTGAAATGGCAGAGAAACACACCCAATGCCTTTGTGGGCTCCATGTATTGCAGTATCTGCCTGAGGCTCATGCAGTTTCTCTCCCTGTCCTTTTTTTGTGGAGACAGAGGTATCCCTATGTTGCCCAGGCTGGTCTTGAACTCCTGGGCTCAAGCAATCCTCTCACCTCAGACTCCCAAAGTTCTGGGATTACAGGCATGAGCCACACCGCCTGGCCCTAGTTTGTATTATTATTCCTTAGAGAACAGCACTGCTGGAAGCAAGGGGCATGTCTGATCCATTTTATTCTCACAGGCTGGTCTATGGTAAAAATTAAAAGGTACTGCATCTATGCAATGCATAGGAACAGCCAGCCTTTGACTGGGTCTTAGTGAGCAGAGGGAGTCAGGGGTCTGGCATGAGAAGACCCCCATCCCACTCCTGCCTGAAACTTTCTCACTGTGTGGCTGTGGGCATGTCCCACCCTTTTCTGGGCCTCACTTTCCCCATAGGAAGTCAAAGGAGTTGTACTAGATTGTTACAAGGCTGCTGTGATCCTCCTGGGACCTCAGGACTCCTGATCTCAGAGGATGGCCTAGTTTTTCTTCTCTGAATCATCCCTACCCTCCAGCCTTTTCCTCAGATTGGCAAGACTTAGTTACAGGATAAAGCTTCCATGTTCCAGGAGATAGATAAGAGCTGGTGTTCCAGAGAAGGAGTGCATTTGGCCTGGGAGCAGAGGAGCAGCCCTGGGGCACAGGGAAGGGAGGAGAGGATCCTGTGTTCCTAGGAAGGATGTGTCTCTTACAGGGTGATGCCAGGGAGCAGAGATGCCTCAGGCCTGGATTCAGATGGAGAACAGAAAGGGGGCCCCAGCTGTGCCAAAAGGGGATAGGGCCACCACTACACACTAGAGGAGATGGACATGGGCGTGGAGGGTGGCAGGGACACAAAGTGAGCTTTCAGCGTTTGCATCCTGTGTCCAGCCAACAAATGTGTGGCATCACTCCCAATAGCGAGGGAAGTGACTTCAAAGATGAGTAAATGGAGTGATTCTTCACCTGGGGAGGAGGACGGCCCAGCTCTCCAGGAGGAATGCCAGAATAGCAAATGGGGCCGGGAGGCTTTTAAAGATAAAAAGAAACATTCAATAAATCTAGGATTTTAATAAAATAACAACCAAATACAAAGCTCAGCCAGTTCTCTCAGAGATGCACAAAAGCTGGAGTGAGAGAGTGTTGCAGTAGGAGCCTTGGTTTAAATCTCGAGAAGAAGCTGGGCGCGGTGGCTCACCCCTGTAATCCCAGCACTTTGGGAGGCCGAGGCGGGAGGATCACCTGAGGTCAGGAGTTCGAGACCAGCCTGCCCAACATGGCAAAACCCCATCTCTACTAGAAATACAAAAAATTAGTCGGGCGTGGTGGCAGGCGCCTATAATCCCAGTTACTTTGGAGGCTGAGGCAGGAGAATTGCCTGAACCTGGGAGGCAGAGGTTGCAGTGAGCCGAGATCGCATCACTGCATTCCAGCCTGGGCAACAAGACAGAAACTCCGTCTCAAAAAAAAAAAAAAAAAAGGCCAGGGACTGTGGCTCATGCCTGTAATCCCAGCACTTTGGAAAGCCGAGGCGGGCGGATCACCTGAGGTCAGGAATTCGAGACCAGCCTGCCCAACGTGATGAAACCCCATTTCTAATAAAACAAAAATCAGCTGGACGTGATGGCGCACACCTGTAATCCCAGCTACGCAGGAGGCTGAGGCAGAATAATCACTTGAACCTGGGAGGCAGAGGTTGCAATGAACTGAGGTCGCACCATTGCACTCCAGCCTGGGCAACAAAGCAAGACTGTCTCAAAAAAAAAAAAAAAGAAAAAAGAGTCGTCACTGGGACCCTGGACCTCCTTGGCAGCTGTTGTGGGCCCTGCTTGTGGAGAGTGTGGTGGGGGCAGGCCATGTGTGCAGATGGGCAGGCTGTGATTACACATTAGGGTCCAAACTCCCATCACTCTCTGAAGTGGCCCTCTATAATGATGCTTGGGCTTTGTCTTAGACATTTTACTTCTGACTGGGTATGGTGGCTTACACTTGTAAATCTCAAATGCTTTGGGAGGCTGAGGTGGGAGGATTGCTTGAGGCCAGAAGTTGACGACCAGCCTGGGCAACATAGCGAGACTTGGTCTTTAAATGCATAAATAATAGAGGCTGAGTGCAGTGGCTCACGCCTGTAATCCCAGTACTTTGGGAGGCTGAGGCAGATGGATCACTTGAGGTCAGGAGTTCAAGACCAGACTGGCCAACATGGTGAAACCCTGTCTCTACTAAAAATGCAAAAATTAGCCAGGTGTGGTGGTACACATCTGTAATCCCGGTTACTCGGGAGGCTAAGGCAGGAGAATCACTTGAACCTAGGAGGCAGAGGCTGCAATGAGCCAAGATCACACCACTGCATGCCAGCCTGGGCAACAGAGCAAGACTCTGTCTCAAAATAATAATTAATAATAATAATAATAATTCTAAGAATCCTAAAAAAAAAACTGGATGTACACCACAATTTATGTATAAGGTGATTTATCATAGCATTCTTGGCAACAGTGAGCAACTGGAAGTAACCTAAGCCATCAACAATAGGACAGGACACTAGATCCATGGAACCATATCCTGGGCAGCCACTAAAATGGCAGTGACGCAGAATTGCGTGGGGAGTTTGAATGTGGTTGTGTAGAGTGACTAGTTGCCTTTATTTGATTATTTGTACCCTTTCCAAATTTTCTACAATAAAAATAAATAATTCTTGTAAATAGGCAAATAAGTATTTTAAATAATTTACCTTTGCCTAAGGTCATCCGGTCTAGAATCAAATGAAGCTGCACTAAAAACCTTATTGGTAAGTCATCTGTGATTCAGATATAATGAATGCCTGCTGAACATCCTAGGGGGTCAACTTGTTTTCTACCGTCTCCTTTCATCCTCACCATACTCCTGAGTTTGGTATTGTTATCCCCAATGTACCAATGAGGTCTCCGGCTCAGTGGGTGGTGACTTGGTCAAGGTTACATCATAAGCTTAAGTGAAAGACATTAACTCTGACCAAGGTGTTGAAGAAGACTTTGACCTCAGCCAGGCGAGGTGGCTCACGCCTGTAATCCCAGCACTTTGGGAGGCCAAGGCAAGTGGATCACGAGGTCAGGAGATCGAGACCTTCCTGGCTAATACAGTGAAACCCAGTCTCTACTAAAAATACAAAAAAAATTGGTGGGGCATGGTGGCAGGTCCCTGTAGTCCTAGCTACTTGGGAGGCTGGGGCAGGAGAATGGCATGAACCCGGGAGGCAGAGCTTGCAGTGAGCCAAGACTGCGACACTGCACTGCAGCCTGGGTGATGGAGTGTGACTTCGCCTCAAAAAAAAAAAAAAAAAAAAGAAGACTTTGACCTGAAATTGGGAGCAGCGGAGATGTTTGTTAGAAGAGCTTGGGTGCATCAGGGACTATTCTAAGAGAACAAGAAGAACCTAGAGCATGACGCAAGCATATTTGATAGGGCCTTTCCCACAATGTCCTGGGCAGTTTTGCTGTGGCATCCTAGGTGTGGCACCAAGAGTTGCCCATCAGGATGTGTTATTCTTGCAATTTTTTTTTTTTTTTTTTTTTTTTGAGACAGGGTCTTATTCTGTCACCCAGGCTAGAGTGTGGTGGAGCGATCTTGACTCACTGCAACCTCTGCC
>NW_012105231.1:487431-488011 GCF_000951045.1 Mandrillus leucophaeus | reverse complement strand
CCAGGCTAACCTCAAACTCCTGACCTCCTGATCTGCCTGTCTCGGCCTCCCAAAGTGCTGGGATTACAGGCATGAGCCACCGTGCCCAATGTTGACCATTTTCAGGATGAGAGGCGTGCTGTCACTCAAGACATTCATGACAGAGCTGGAGACCCTACCGGCCCTTCCTGAGAGGGCTCTTCTGGGGATGCAGAGACTGTGGGTTCTGGCAGGAGGAATTTAAGCACATGCCCCTTCTCAGAGAGTAGGAGCAGGGAAGGGACCCTGTGAGATGCTCATGGACCTCTGAAGGGGACTCTAAGTCTGAGTGGCACCACCCTGTTCCTCAGAACCCTTTTCTGTACTCTCTCCCGTCCCTGAGAACCTCCCCTGACCTCAAGCTGAGCAGGAAGGTAGGAGCACGCCCTGCAGTCAGTCAACACCCACTCAGAACTGGGTTGGGAGACTGCTCCCTGTGCTCCTGCCCAGCACCTCCAGGTGTCCACAGCATCCAGTGCTAGGCCCCTGGGTTGAAGCACAAGTCCCTTGATACCTTTGCTTTTGCACAGGTAAATGCCCTTCTTCCTGATGTCAGCCTTAT
>NW_012105231.1:482254-483936 GCF_000951045.1 Mandrillus leucophaeus | reverse complement strand
TGGTGGTGGGCTGTAATCCCAGCTACTTGGGAGGCTGAGGCAGGAGAATTGCTTGAACTCAGGAGGCAGAGGTTGCAGTGAGCTGGGATCATGCCACTGAACTCTAGCCTGGGCAACAAGAGTGAAACTCTCTCTCAAAAAAACAAAAAAAAACAAAAAAAAAGATGTCTATTTAAAGTTGCAAGTGGAGAGGCTTGACTTGGACAAAGTAGAAGGAGACAGGTGGCTCTATAACTAAAAACAGTCAGAGTGACTGCCTTTGGGACCCATCTCAATTTTTTTTCCCTAGACAGTCTTCAGACTTCAGTAAAATTAAGTGTGTGAGAGAAGACACTGGGCATATTGGCTTAGTTGAGAGAAGTGAACACCCTGCAAAATGAAAACTGGTGGGACTCCCTCCCAGCAAAAGCCCAGTCACTCCAGAGGGCCAGCAAGGGAAAAGCCAAGTGTTGCCTGGAAACCAGATGATATGATTTGGCTGTGTCCCCACCCACATCTCATCTTGAATTGTAGCTCACATCATGGGAGGGACAGGGTGGGAGGTAATTGAATCATGGGGACAGGTTTTTCCTGTGCTGTTCTCATGAAAGTGAATAAATTTCATGAGATCTGATGGTTTTATAAAGGGTAGTTCCCCTGTCCACGCTCTCTTGCCTGCTGCCATGTAAGATGTGCCTTTGCTCCTCCTTTGCCTTCCACCATGACTGTGAGCCTCCCCAGCCGTGTGGAACTGTGAGTCCATTAAACTCTTTCATTTATAAATTATGCAGTCTCAGGTATGTCTTTATTAGCAGTGTGAGAACAGACTAATACACCAGAGTTCACAGAAATAATGCAAAGTAGTATTTCTGATGCCTTCATTCAAATTTTTAAAAATATTTATAAATTATCCAAATGACATAATCACATTTTCAAAAAGCTGAAAAATAGAGAAAAGCAAAATCACATACACAATCCAATGCCTAAAGCAACCATTGTTGACATTGTTGTGTCTCATCACTTATATACACCCACCCATGCTTCCCTGTCATGGTAGTCACCTTTGAATCCAAGCACTGCCACTTGTGGGCTGTGTGACCTTGGACAAGTCACTTTCTATCTCACTTCTGGCCACTCTCTATGAGACTGTGTATTCTTTCCTCTATGGGAAGCTGTGGGCTGGAAAACCACTCAGGGAATGCCCCAGGAGGCGGTGAGGGGCTGGGGGATGGAGGGAGACCTGCATGCAGATCGTGCAGTTGCCGTGTCCTAGCAGTTGGTCTCATTTAGGATTTCTCCGCCCCAGCACTCCTCCCAGGTGGGGCTGGATAATGCTTTGTTGTGGGGGCTGTCCTGTGCTTTGTAGGGTGCTCAGCAGTCTCTCCACTGTCTACTGCATAGCACATCCCTTCCCCAGTTTTTTGTTTGCTTGTTTGTTTGCTTGCTTTTTAAGACAACAGTCTTGCTCTGTTGCCTAGGCTGGAGTGCAGTGGTGCAATCTCGGCTCACTGCAACCTTTGCCTCCTGGTTTCAAGCGATTCTCCTGTCTCAGCCTCCCAAGTAGCTGGGATTACAGGTGTGTGCCACCACGCCTGGCTAATTTGTGTATTTTTAGTAGAGACAGGGTTTCACCATGTTGGCCAGGCTGGTCTCAAACTCCTGACCTCAAGTGATCCACCCACCTTGGCCTCCCAAAGTGCTGG
>NW_012105231.1:476649-477819 GCF_000951045.1 Mandrillus leucophaeus | reverse complement strand
CTGGGCAGTTTTGCTGTGGCATCCTAGGTGTGGCACCAAGAGTTGCCCATCAGGATGTGTTATTCTTGCAATTTTTTTTTTTTTTTTTTTTTTTTTGAGACAGGGTCTTATTCTGTCACCCAGGCTAGAGTGTGGTGGAGCGATCTTGACTCACTGCAACCTCTGCCTCCCAGGTTCAAGCGATTCTCCTGCCTCAGCCTCCTGAGTAACTGGGATTATAGGCACCCACCACCATGCCTAGCTAATTTTGTATTTGAGTAGAGACAGAATTTGACCATGTTGGCCAGGCTGGTCTCGAATTCCTGACCTCAAGTGATCTGCCCGCTTTAGCCTCCCAAAGTGTTGGGATTACAGGCGTGAGCCACTGCTCTTGGCCATTGTTGCACATTTGAATATCATGAAGCATTTTCCTAGCTTGAAAGTAAGATAATCCATCACTACCTGTCTTCTTTTTGGTCTACCCTTCCCCCATCACGGGTTACATTTATATATCTGTCTTAGTCCGTTTGTGTTGCTATAAAGGAACACTGGGGCTGGGTAATTTATAAAGAAAAGAGGTTTATTTGACTCACAGTTCTCAGGCTATACAAGAAGCATGGTGCCTCAGACTGCTTCCATTCATGGGGGAATGTGTCATGAAAAAGGAACAAGAGAGGAGGAGGGGCCAAGCCCTCATTAACAATCAGCTCTCACAGGGACTCATGGGGAAGACTCACTCACTCCCAAAAGAATGGCACCATGCCATGCATGAAAGATCTACCCCCATGACCCAAACATCTCCCATTAGGCCAGACCTCCAACACTGGAGATCAAATTTCAACATGAGATTTTAAGTGGGGGCAGATATGCAAACTCTATCAATATCTTAATGAGAGGTCAGCTTGATATCAAATAATGTAAATGTTAAAAGTGTCTCTTTATGACTAGGTGCGGTGGCTCACACCAGTAATCCCAGCATTTTGGGAGGCTAAGTTGGGTAGATCACCTGAGGTCAGGAGTTTGAGACCAGCCTGGCCAACATGGTGAAACCCCATCTCTACTAAAAATAATTAAAAAAAAAAAAAAAAGCTGGGCATGGTGGTGGGCTGTAATCCCAGCTACTTGGGAGGCTGAGGCAGGAGAATTGCTTGAACTCAGGAGGCAGAGGTTGCAGTGAGCTGGGATCATGCC
>NW_012105231.1:470207-471329 GCF_000951045.1 Mandrillus leucophaeus | reverse complement strand
ATGGCGTAAACCTGGGAGGCGGAGCTTGCAGTGAGCTGAGATCTGGCCACTGCACTCCAGCCTGGGTGACAGAGCGAGACTCCGTCTCAAAAAAATAAAATAAAATAAAATAAAATAAAATAAAAGAAGGAGTTCTTCCATCGGACAGCCAAGCCCTGGCTGGTGAAGAGCAGATACCCTTACCTACAGGCCCATGGCAGACACAATACCATGTGCTCATCAAACCGATTTATTTTTCTCCTGGGCACACAGGAGAGCTATGTTTCCCAGCCCCCTAGCATTGTGTTGAATTCTGGCCAATGGAATGCGGGGAGAAGTGATGTGTGCCTTTTTCAGGGGTGGCTCTTCAAACTTTTCATGCAACCTTCCATGTTCTCCCCTTGCCTACCGGCTGGCTGCATACAGGAAAAGAGTCCAAGATTCCTGGGGACAGTGGAGTTACTGGATAGAGAGCTTGAATTCCTGACTCACTGCTTGCAGGAGAGCTGCTCAACTAGGCACATCTGGGTTGGACTTGGCATGAACCAGTGGTGAGAAATGAGGTCTCAGGCCAACAGCCAACGGGGAATTAAGGCTGGCCAACAACGACCTGAGTGACCTTGAAAGGGGATCCTCCTCCAGTTGAGCCTTCAAATGACTGCAGCCTGCTGGTGGCGCATTCCTGCAGTCCCAGTTACTCCGGAGGCTGAGGTAGGAGGATAGCTTGAGCCCAGGAGTTTGAGGCTGTAGTTATGACATTATGACTGTGCCTGTTAATAGCCACTGCACTCCAGCCTTGGCAACAGAGTAAGACCCCGTCTCTTAAAACAACAACAACAAAAACCTGCAGCCTGGGTCAATATCTTGTCTGCAATCTGATGAGAGATACTGAGCCAGAACCCAGTTATGCTGCTCCTGGATTCCTGACCCTCAGAACCTGAGATAATAAATGTTTGTTGTTTAAAGCTGCTAAATCTGGGGTTAATTTGTTATGCGGAGATAGATAACTAATACAGTAATATAGTTCATTTGTCATTTTTGTTTGTTTGTTACAGTGGGTAAATCTTGGGCCCATTTTGGAACCTGTTTTCATTCACGGTGTGAGGTGTAGATCAAACTTTCTTTTTTCTTTTTTTTTTTTTT
>NW_012105231.1:467197-468927 GCF_000951045.1 Mandrillus leucophaeus | reverse complement strand
AGTCAACACCCACTCAGAACTGGGTTGGGAGACTGCTCCCTGTGCTCCTGCCCAGCACCTCCAGGTGTCCACAGCATCCAGTGCTAGGCCCCTGGGTTGAAGCACAAGTCCCTTGATACCTTTGCTTTTGCACAGGTAAATGCCCTTCTTCCTGATGTCAGCCTTATGGCATTGGGGATTTTCCATATGAATCTGTCTTGAGACGAGGAGCAGGGAGTGGCCCTTTCTTGAGTCGCTGCTCTGGTGGACTCTGGGTTGGGCAGGCTTACTGAGCCCACTACTGCTCTGGTGAGCCCAGCACACCCACTGTCCTCACTGCCCTCAGCTGCCCCACCCCTGCCAGCTAGCCTACCCTCTCTGCTGGCCTTTTCTCTCAGTACCTGAGCCCAGGCACGACCACACCGCCAGACCATATGCAGCAAATGTCATCTTCCCAGTGGTATCTCTACCTCCAACCAGTCTCTTTCCGAAAGTGCCATGACCCAAGGGAATGTCTGAATTTTAGTCATGGACAGAAACCAAAGGTCAAAATCAGACAGTATACCTCTGGCAGGAAGCAGGGAAGTGGTGAGACTTCCAGAAGTTCAATGGTGACCTTGGATCTACAGAGACGGGAGAGGGCCTTGGATAATGAAGGCACATGAAGTAGAGTGGGGTGTGCAGGACAAAGGCTGTGCTCAGGTGAAGGTGGTGGGGCCTGTTTGTCAACGTGTGATATCAGGCCCTGAGGGGCAGCCCAGGGCCCTGCTCCTGTGCACACTGATAGCTCAGCATCCACACCCTGGATAGAGACCTCCTGCTAGGACAATGTCAGGACTCCGTGGCCCAGCAGGCTTCTGGAGCAATGCTGGCCAAGTCCTTCCCTAAAGAGCATTTTCCATGAGTGACCCTGAGCTCCCCTGCCTACCACGTCTCCTTCAGAGAACCACAGTGCACAGGCACAGACTAAAGGCTCTTTGAAATCCTGCTGTGTGGCTGGGCGTGGTGGCACCCTTCTGCAATTCCAATACTTTGGGAGGCTGAGGCAGGAAGATTGTTTGAGCCCTGGAGTTGTAGACCAGCCTGGGCAATATAGCAAGACCCTATCTCTACAAAACATTTTTTTAAAAATGTAGCTGCTCATGGTGGTACACACCTGTAATCTCTGCTATTTGGGAGACTGAGGTGGGAGGATTGCTAGAGCCCAGGAGTTCAAGCCTGCAGTGAGCTATGATTGTACCACTGCCCTGCAGCCTGAGTGACAGAGTGAGAAGAAGGAAAGGGAAGGGAAGAGGAGGGCGGGAGAGGGGAGGGGCAGGGCGCAGTGGCTCATGCCTGTAATCCCAGCACTTTGGGAGACCCAGGCCGAGGCAGGCGGATCACCTGAGGTTAGGAATTAGAGATGGTGAAACCCCATCTCTACTAAAAATACAAAAATTAGCCAGGCATGGTGGTAAGTGCTTGTAGTCTCAGCTACTTGGGAGGCTGAACAGAAGAACTGCTTGAACTTGGTAGGCAGAGGTTGCAGTGAGCCAAGGTGGTGCCACTGCACTCCAGTCTGGGTGACAGAGTGAGACTCCGTCTCAAAAAAAAAAAAAAAAGAAAAGAGAGGAAAGAAAGAAAGGGAAGAAAGAAAGGGAAGGAAGGAAGGAAGGAAAAGGTTGAAAGAAGGAAAAGTATGGAGGGGAGAGAAAGGGAAGGAAGGAAGGAAAGAAGGAAGGAAGGAAGGAAGGAAGGGAAAGGTTGAAAGA
>NW_012105231.1:465386-467092 GCF_000951045.1 Mandrillus leucophaeus | reverse complement strand
AAGAAAAGAAAGAAAGAAAAGAAAGAAGAGAAAGAGAAAGAAAGAAAGAAGAAAGAAGAGGGGAGGGGAGGGGAGGAGAGGGAAGGGGAGGGGAGGGAAGGGAAAAGGGAAAGGGAAAGGAAGTTTCCTAGGCAGGACAACTTAGCAGAGCCATGGCATTAGGAGAGGATATGATGCAACAGTCCATGGAGGTTGTGGTTGCCAGGGAAAGGGGGCAGAGGGAGGTTGAAATATACAAAGTTTATTGGAGGATGACATAAATGTCCTGGAATTAGATAGCAGTGATGGTTCTACGACAAGTTTGTCCAACCTGAGGCCCATGGGCCACATGGGGCCCAGGACAACTTTGAATGCAGTCCAGCACACATTTGTAAACTTTCTTAAAACATTAGGAGATTTTTGGTGATTCTTTTTAGCTCATCAACTATCATTAGTGTTAGTGTATTTTATATGTGGCCCAAGACAATTATTCTTCCCATGTGGTCCAGGGAAGCCAAAAGATTGGACACCCCTGTCATGCACAACATTGTGAATATACTAAAAATCTCTAAATTGTACACTGTAAAATGGTTAAAATGGTAAATTTTATGACTTGTGAATTTTTTTTTTTGAGACGGAGTCTCACTCTGCTGCCCAGGCTGGAGTGCAATGGTGCGATCTTGGCTCTCTGCAGCCTCTGCCTCACGGGTTCAAGCAATCCTCCTGCCTTAGCCTCCCGAGTAGCTGGGATTACAAGCATGTGCCACTAGGCCCAGCTAATTTTTGTATTTTCAGTAGAGATGGGATTTCACTGTGTAGGCCACTGACTTCCTGACCTCAAGTGATCTGCCCACCTCAGCCTCCCAAAGTGCTGGGATTACCGGGCATGAGCCACTGCACCCAGCCAACTTGTGATTTTTATCTCATTTTTTGTAATTGCCTGTTTTTGTTTTGTTTTGTTTTGTTGTTTCGTTTTGCTTTGTTTTTGAGACAGAGTCTTGCTATGTTACCCAGGGTGGTCCTGAACTCTTGGCCTCAAGAGACCCTCCTGCCTTAGCTTCCTGAGTAGCCGGGACTACAGACCACTGCTAAATTTGCCCAGCTTAAATTGTATCTCAACATTTTGAAAAAAGTTAAAGACACTACCATCCATGGCGACCTGACAAGCAGGAGCCAGGGAAGTAGGCACCTGATAGCCCCACTCCCACTCCACTTTCCGGATTCCCGCTGGTGCCTCCTGCTGACATAACCCACCTGGGTCAGGGCGCTGACACACAATGCATTTGGATCTGCCTCCCAAGGGACACAGCAGGGTGGAGAAGTGCAAGGGTACACCTTGGGGAGTAAATAGAAGGATATTTAGTAAAGCTCCCTTGGCTAGCATTTTAGAAGTTTCTAGTAACATTGACACTGTACATGTAATGTAATTCAGCAGTTGTTGATACAAGTCAGGGCCTTCCTGGGAAAGGAAGAAATGAGGGGGTCAGTTGGAGACCTCATAAAGTTCAGGTGCTGGGACGCACTAATTCTCCCTACTGACTCAGTCATTGAGTCACTTGACTTGTGATTTGAAGACCTGAAAAGAAGGAGTTCTGGCCGGGTGCGGTGGCTCAAGCCTGTAATCCCAGCGCTTTGGGAGGCCGAGACAGGCAGATCACGAGGTCAGGAGATCGAGACCATCCTGGCTAACACAGTGAAACCCTGTCTCTACTAAAAAATACAAAAAA
>NW_012105231.1:361320-463851 GCF_000951045.1 Mandrillus leucophaeus | reverse complement strand
GCATATCAAACTTTCTTTTTTCAAAAGAATAGCCAAAGGTCTCAATAATATTGATGGAACATCCACCCTTTCCACAGACTTAAAATGCTACATTTCATTTACTACCTGTTGTATTATAGTGAAGCTGTTGGTGTCTTGGTATCTAGATTCTCTTCATCAGGATGGTACACAATCCCCAACCCCTTGCCCCTGACAGCTTATATTTGCTTTTTTTTTTTTTTTTTTTTTTTTTGAGATGTTCACCTTCTCCACCAATGCCTGCAAGGCCCTCACCTTGAGGCTGGAAGATGAAGGTGAGGTCTGAGGCCTCCCGTGGCATAGCCCGTGTGAATATGGGGGAGCAAGCCTGGCTGAGTGTTCCTCCTGACCCGGCCAGGACACCGCCACGCACCCAATCCACCTTAAGTCCCGCTCGCCTTCCACGTGCAGCTGCTGAGGACAGAAGGAAAGTAAGCACTCCAGCCCGGCTCCGACTTCTCTGCCGCCCAGACTCCGCCTTGGCACCCGCAAGAGGAGGGCATCAGGAACTGACCCCCCTGGCACCTTCACCAATACCCCGTTATCTGCTATGTGCACCCGGACCCGAACAGATGCGCTCCTGCCTGGCTTAGCTCTCTGTGGCTGGTCTCCCTCCTTTTGGTCGTGCTCCTTAATTGGACTCCCTCCAAGGCACTGTTGGTTCCTCTTTTGTTTTATCTTGTTTTTTTTGTTTGTTTGTTTTTTGAGACAGTCTTGCTCTGTTGCTCAGGCTGGAGTGCAAAGATGGCAAGGTCTCCGCTCACTGCAACTTCCGCCTCCCGGGCTCAAGCGACTCTCCCGCCTCAGCCTCCTGAGCAGCTGGGATTACAGACAGCCACCATCATGCCCAGCTAATATTTTTTGTATTTTTGTAGAGACAGGGTTTCACCATGTTGGCCAGGCTGGTCCTGAACTCCTGACGTCAGATGATTCCCACCTCAGCCTCCCAAAGTGCTGGGATTACAGGCGTGAGCCACTGTGCCCGGCCTTGTTGTCTTGTTCTTAAGGAAGATTCAGGCTCACAGCACAAGCATCGGATTGTAGAGGAGAAATTTCCCAGACAGAGAGCCTTTTAAAATAAAAATGTATCTCTTTGAATTACCATTTTGTTGCTACAGCAATGCTATAGCAATATGAGGAGCTGGTAGGGGGTGGGTTGGTATTTTTCCAAAAGGAAAGATGTCTTGGGGCGTATTAATTGCCCTGCCCAAATGTTCTCATTTCTGTGTGACCACATCACCAGCAGTTGTCTTCTATGTTGCTGTCTCACTTACAGAAATTCAGAAATGCTGGCATCATCAAGACATTCCCAATGATGAGATTTCTGGGTGATGTAAATCCACAAACTTTTAGGCTTTGCTTTAGTCAGGGCCCTGGCAGGAAAAAGATGATGCACTCAAACTGAGTAATTGGAGGAGACTTTGATAAGAGACTGTTTAGAAGCTTGTGTGCAGGGCCTACGGACTCCAGCAAGGGCTACTGCAGTGCCTCAAGGTTGGGAACAGCTTGGCCAGGAAGGGCGGGAGATGGAGAAGATTATGGAAGAGGAGAGTATAGTATATGGAGAGGGGTATGGCATTTGGTGAAGGGACACAACCAACTCATGGCAGAGGGCACAGCCCAGCAGGAAGAAAGCTGGAAATACTCACCTGTCCTCACTTGTTCCCTTCCACCCATCTCCTATGGTCCTTCCCGCTGGCCAAGCCCAACTGGAAGTGTTACAGGGAAGGGGTCTCAATTCACACCCCAAGAGAGGGTTCTTGGATCTTGTGCAAGAAAGAATTTAGGGCGGATCCATAGAGTACAGTGATAGCAAGTTTATTAGGAAAGTAAAGGAATAAAAGAATGGCAACTTCATAGGCAGAGCAACCCCGAGGGCTGCTGGTTGCTCATTTTTATGGTTATTTATTGATGATATGCTAAACAAGGGGTGGATTATTTATGCCTTTTGTTTTTAGACCATATAGGGTAACTTCCTGATATTGCCATGGCATCTGTAACTGTCATGGCGCTGGTGGGAGTGCAGCAGTGAGGACAACCAGAGGTCACTCTCATGACCATCTTGGTTTTGGTAGGTTTTAGCTAGCTTCTTTACTGCAAACTGTTTTATCAGCAAGTTCTTTATGACCTATATCTTGTGCCAACCTCTTATCTCATCCTGTAACTTACAATGCCTTAACCGTCTGGGAATGCAGCCCAGTAGGTTTACCCACTCCCTACTCAAGATGGAGTTGCTCTGGTTTAAATGCCTCTGACAGAGCACATGGATGCAATCTGTAGAGTGGGTCTGGAGGGCAAATGAAAGTTATTTAGCACAGACAGGTGGCTGAAATAAGCAAGCTACTGATATACTATTTAATGTATTATTTAGTTACTCCTCAGGAATTACAATCACATTTGTTGGATATATAGCTTTTCCACAAAATGATTTTATTTGCTCATGGATCATTCGGATGAAATTTCAAGGATGTTGAACCTTAAAAGGAACTCATAGGTAGATCTCTCCATGGAGGATCCATTGTACAGATGCAACACCAAGTAAAGTGTCCTGGACAAGGTTTCCCACAAGTTTGTGATTGTCCCAGGGAGTAGAGGCCAAGCCACTGGTTCCCTTTGCCATATTCTGACACCCAGGACAGGCCACCACAGGCCCTCCATGGCTCTCTTCTACAGCGGTGCCAGACCCTGCCTGCTCATTTCCCAGCTTCCCAGAGAAATTCAAGCAGAGGTCTTTCTCCCACTTCCCTCTGGGAAGGCTGTGAAAGATGGCAGTGAGACAGCCAGGTGGGAAGGACTCCCTGGCAGAGCCTCTCACCGACCTGCACATTGGGAGGAGTACACACTGGGGTGGAGTCACAGAAATGTGCGCCATTTGCAACGGGGAGGAGCCTGGCCCCTCCTCTTTCTGTGTGGAACTTGAGATTCAAACTGCGAGGCAGGAAGCACACCAGCAGGGACTCTGGCCTTGCAGAGAGTCCCTGTTCCCCTTTTTTTTCATTTTTGCTCAATAAATCCCATTATTCTCACCCTTCAAATCATCTGCAAGCCTAACTTTTCATGGGCATGGGACAAGGACCCTGTCTTTAGCTGAACTAAGGCAAAGTCCTTCAACAGCAGGGCCAGAGTCCTCAACTAAAGGCAGACACCAGACTTTGAAGTCTGACTGCTCTGAGGCCCTGGGTTCCTTCTGCAAACTTCTGGGCACTCCATTTCATCCAGCAAACCGTTGTTGGGCCAGAGAATGCTGCTCCTGTTGTCCTTGCCTGAATATTGGACATCGGGAGCCAAAAGCACAGTCCTGATTGCATTGTTTTACATGATTTGTAAACTTATCCTAGCTCACGGCTCAGCTCAAATGCATCTTCCTTCCCCTGATGGAAATGTGTCACTTCTTGTGGCTGAATTGAAGCCATGAATCCATTGTTCTGAGTCATTAATTGCCTGTCTTCCACCATGAGCTTGGGAACACAGGCATTATGTCATGTTCATCTTGGCATTCCTAGTAGTTGGCCTCCTTTCTTAGACCTGGGAGAACCTTTGATTACCATGTGAATCTCCTGGGATAAGAGCTGTATTCCAGAGTGGAAAAGGTGTGATCGGCCTTGAGAGCAGAGAATGGGGTATCAGCCCTGGGAAGAGGGGGAGTGTCAGCTCCTGTATTGCAAGAAAGGCACTTCTGTTGGGTTAGGTCAGGTTGCATAGACATCTCAGACCCGGCTTCCGGTGGAGGTACAAAGGGGTAACCACCACAGTTGTGCCTAGGAGAGAATGGACAAGGGTGAGTTACTCTGGTGTCTGCAATTCCTGAGATGGGTGTGGCTTCCCTGAACTGTTAGGAACTGGTGAAAAACACTGCAACAAGTGTGGGACGTGCTGATTGTCTTAGTCTGTTTTCTGTTGCTTAAACAGAATACCTGAAAATAGGTCATTTATGAAGAAAAGACGGGTATTTCTTACAGTTACGGAAGCTGAAAAGTCCGAGGGCTGCATGCATTTAGCAATATGTATTTCAGATTCCTCTGTATCTTCTCATGGTTTGATAGCTCATTTCCTTTTAGTGCTGGATAATATTCTAAGGCAGTATAGGGTTTCACATGGCAAAGGGGCTGAATGTGCTAATGTGCTAGTTCAGGTCTCTCTTCCTTTTCTTCTTCTTTCTTTTTGTTTTTTGTTTTTTTTTTTTTTTTTTTGAGATGGAGTTTTGCTCTCGTCACCCAAGCTGGAATGCAATGGTGCGATCTTGGCTCACTGCAACCTCTGCCTCCCAGGTTTAGGTGATTCTCCTGCCTCAGCCCCCCGAGTAGTTGGGGCTACAGGCATGCACCACCATGCCTGGCTAATTTTATATTTTTAGTAGATACGGGGTTTCACCATGTTGGCCAGGCTGATCTCAAACCTCCTGACCTCAGGTGATCCACCTGCCTTGGCCTCCCAAAGTGCTGGGATTACAGCGTAAGCCACTGCGCCTGGCCTTTCTTC
Source organism: Mandrillus leucophaeus (assembly GCF_000951045.1). Classification (NCBI taxonomy): domain Eukaryota; kingdom Metazoa; phylum Chordata; class Mammalia; order Primates; family Cercopithecidae; genus Mandrillus; species Mandrillus leucophaeus. Next base: position 459,354 of record NW_012105231.1, on the reverse strand, counting down.
CTTTTCTAATACAGCCGCTAGTTCTACTCCCATGAAAACCCATTAATTCATTAGCCTATTAATCCATGAATGGATTAGTCTATGATCCAATCACTTCTTAAACGCCCCACCTCTCAATACTACCACACTGGGGATTAAGTTTCCACATAAGTTTTGGAGGGGACACTCAAACCATGGTACTAACTTAGACAAGGAGGAAAGCCATCTCTGATGGAAGGTACCATGATCTTGGAGGAGCCACAAGTAACTGAAAAATCATATTACTCAAACCTTTGATTTTGTAACATAGAAAGTAAAGCTCAAAAGAATCTTCTGGGCCGGGTGCGGTGGCTCAAGCCTGTAATCCCAGCACTTCGGGAGGCCGAAGGTGGATCACGAGGTCAGGAGATCGAGACCATTCTGGCTAACACAGTGAAACCCTGTCTCTACTAAAAAATACAAAAAACTAGCCGGGTGTGGTGGCGGGCGCCTGTAGTCCCAGCTACTCGGGAGGCTGAGGCAGGAGAATGGCGTAAGCCCGGAAGGCGGAGCTTGCAGTGAGCTGAGATCCGGCCACTGCACTCCAGCCTGGGCGACAGAGCGAGACTCCGTCTCAAAAAAAAAAAAAACCAGAATCTTCTGAGCTGGTGGAGTTATGCAGAGGCTAGGGTGAGAAACCCTGGGAGGACAGGGGAGTGGATCAGTCAGTGTGCAGCAGGAAACAGATGACACACTAAAACAGGGAAATTGAGGAGAGTTTATTGAATGGGATTCATTTACAATTGTACGGGCAGCTTCAGGGGAAAACAGCAAAATGGTGCAGTCTCCTGGGGCTAGCAAGAGGAGGAAGCTGTTGGCACCCCTAGGCCTAAAAGAGCAGGGGCTGGAGGAACCTGGATAGGGAAGGTATAGAAGAGGGCCTCCTCAGAAGAGGATGCAGCAACCAAGGTGCCCTGGCCTGGACGGAGTGAGGAGGGTAAGTACTAGCCTCACTCTCCTCCTGCCCTCTGCTCTTTTGCCTGTGCCTCCAACAGGAAGCAAAGGAACTTTGCTGTAGTCCACATGTCAGCAAAACTATAGCCAGGATTCCAAATTCAGCTTGCCACATGTGTTTGCATGACCTTTGAGCTGAGAAATGCTTTTTACATTTTTGAATGGTTCACAAAAACACACTCTTACCATACAACTCGGCAGTCATGCTCCTAACCCAAAGGAGTTGAAAACTGTGTCCACAGAAAAACCTGCACATGCATGTTTATGGCAGCTTTATTCATAATCAGCAAAACTTGGAAGCAAACAAGATGTCTTTCAGTGGATGAATGGATAAATAAACTGGATAAACACATCCAAACAATGGAATATTATTCAGCACTAAAAAGAAATGAACTATCAAGCCATGAGAAGACACGGAGGAACCTTAAATGCATATTGCTAAGTGAAATAAACCGATCTGAAAAGGCTATATACACTGTGTGATCCCAACAATATGATATCAATGTAAAGGCAAAACTATGGAGACAGTAAAATAATTAGTAGTTGCCAGGGACTAGAGCGGAAGAAAAAATGAATAGGTGGGGCACAAAAGATTTTTAGGACAGCAAAACTATTCTGCATGATACTAAAATGATGGATACATGTCATTATACATTTGTCCAAACCCATAGAGTGAATAACACCAAGAGTGAACCCTGATATAAATTACAGACTCTGGGTAATAACAATGTGTCACTGTAGATTCATTAATTGTAACAAGTGTACCACTGTGGTGGGAGATGTTGATTTGAGGGAAGACTGTTGGGGGTGGGTATATGGGAACTCTATACGTTCCATTAAATTTTACTGTGAACCTAAAACTGCTCTAAAAAATAAAGTTTTTTTTTTAATATATAATTCCACTAGATCACAGGAAAAATTAACTCTTCTTAATCAAAAGAAGAATAATATTTCATAACATAAAATTGCAGGAAATTTAAATTTCTATGTTCATAACTAAAATTTTATTGGAGTGCAGACACGCCCACTTGTTAATATTACTATAGCTGCTTTCAGGCTACAACAGCAGGATGGAGTAGTTGCAACGGAAACCATATTCCCACAAAGCCTCAAATATTTACTCGCTGGCATCTTACAGAACAACTGTGCTCTTGTCTATCCACTTTCCAAGGCACAGAGTGGATCGAATGTCGAAGGCAAATAGAACATTTCCAGCCAGAGTATTGGTCACAAAGGCCAAAGAACTGTATCAGGTTGTTGTGATGTTTTTACTTTTAGTGCAACCCATGCAACTTTTAGACAGTTCCATGCAAGTTACCATTTAGGCACTGAGGTCTCTCTACTTTTTTACCTCAGGGTTTACAGTCAGCGGATAATTCTCTAATATCCCCATCCTTTGGTGGGCTCATTATAGAAGTACTCCAGCCTGGGCTGGTGCAGTGGCCGGATCTCAGCTCACTGCAAGCTCCGCCTTCAGGGCTTACGCCATTCTCCTGCCTCAGCCTCCCAAGTAGCTGGGACTACAGGCGCCCGCCACCTCGCCCGGCTAGTTTTTTGTATTTTTAGTAGAGACGGGGTTTCACCGTGTTAGCCAGAATGGTCTCGATCTCCTGACCTCGTGATCCGCCCGTCTCGGCCTCCCAAAGTGCTGGGATTACAGGCTTGAGCCACCGTGCCCAGCCCGAATTCTACATTTATTTAAAACCCTACAAGACATTATAATTGTTGTCTTACACAGCCAATATTCATTAGCCTTATCCAAATATCTACCATTTCATTGGTTTTCTTTTCTTCCCAAATCTCCAATCTTTCTTCTAGAATCATTTCCCTCTATCTGAAGGGATGAGACCTGTTTAGTTTTTCCTTCAGTGTGGTCTTCTGAAAGCAAATTATTTTGTTTTTGTTTCCCTAAAAATGTGTTTATTTAAACTTCATTCTTGGCTGGGCATGGTGGTTCATGCCTGCAATCCAGCACTTTGGGAGGCTGAGGCGAGTGGATCGCTTGAGCCCAGGAGTTTGCGACCAGCCTGGGAAACATGGTGAAACCCTGTTTCTACAAAAAAATACAAAAATTAGCCGGGCATTGTGGCAGGTGACTGTAGTCCCAGCTACTCAGGGGCTGAGGTAGGAGGATCACCTGAGCCTAGGAAGTCAAGACTGTGGGGAGCCGTGATCATGCCACTGCCATGGGTGGCATGAGTCTGGGTGGGAGAGTGAAACCCCATCTCAAAAATGAAATAATTTTTTTTTTTTGAGTCTCCCTCTGTCACCCAGGCTGGGGTGCAGTGGCACAATCTCAGCTCACTGCAACCTCTGCCTCCTGGGTTCAAGCAATTCTCCTGCCTCAGCCTTCCGAGTAGCTGGGATTTCAGGTGCCCACCACCACATCCAGATAAATTTTGTATTTTTGAACCGGTGTGCCCAGCCAAAAAATTTCACTTTTGAAGGATATTTTACTAAATATAAAATTCTAAGTTGTTAATTATTTTCCTTTATCACATTAAACATAATTTCACTGTCTTCCGGATTTTGTAGTTGCTAATAAGAAATCAGCTGTCAGTCTGTCTGTTCCTCTGCAGATAATCTACTTTTTTCTGTTCTGCTTGTTTTTAAGATTTTCTCTTTAGTTTTGGTTTTCTGCAGTTTTACAATTAAGCATCTGCGTGCGATTTATGATAATACTGTGTACGGCTGGATGTAGTGGCTCACGCCTGCAATCCCAACACTTTGGGAGACTGAATGGAAGGATTGCTTGAGGCCAGGAGTTCAAGACCAGCTTAGGCAACTTAATGAGACCCTGTCTCTACAAAAAAAAGAAAGAAAGAAAGAAAGAAAGAAAATTAGCAGGACATGGTGGCTCATGTCTGTATCCCCAACTACCCAAGAAGCTGAGGTGACAGAATCACTTGAGCCTAGGGATTCAAGGCTGTAGTGAGCTATGATCACACCACTGCACTCCAGCTTGGGTGACAGAGTGAGACTCTGTCTCTAAGTAATTGAATAAATTAAGTACTGTGTGTGATTTTGGGGGCTTCTTGAATCTGTGGACTGATAATCTTTCATTACCATTTCTGCATCATGTCCTTGAATCATCAGTTCTGGAAGTCTCATTCATTATTCAAGTATTGCTTTTGCTCTATTTCTTCTTTCTTCTGGAATTCCAATTAAATGTATATTGATCTTTCTTACTGTGCCGTTTATGTCTCTAATCTTCTTTTCCATTCGTCATCCATTTATCTCTTTGTGCTCCATTCTGGATGAATTCTTCTAACTTGTCTTATTTATTTACTCTGTTTTTAGACTTATCCATTGAGTTTTTAATTCGTGTTATTATGTTTTTTAGTCCTGAATCTTCAATGTCTGTTTTTATAGTTTCCAACATTTTGCTGGAATTTTTGAGTTCAGTTTTTATCCTTATGATGATAGTAAGGTAGTTCTTTTCCCCCTCATCTCTGTCTAGTAATTCCACTATCTGGAGTATCTGTGAGCCTCTTTCTGTTTTCTATTGTTCATGCTTACTTTTGTTCTTATTTTATTTCTTGTTATGCCTGGTTATCTTTAATGGTGTGTTAGCAACTGTACTTGAAAAATTTATTGGAGTAATTTTAATACTAGGATGATGTCATCTTCCTTTAGAAGTGATTTTCATTTACTTTTGCAAATGCGTGGGAACATTAGCAATCCAGGACCACTGTAATCCATTTTAGTGCTGGAAATTTTTCTGAATCACCCAGATTTCTTGAAACTGAGCTACAGTAAAGGGGAAGGCTTTTTGTTTACTTTTACTTTCAGGGTTTAGTCAATCAAAATTCCACTCCTAAAGTACGGGGTGGTTTTCCAGAGTTATCCCTCCCTTGGAAAGGCCAAGCCTCCTCAGTGTTTTAACCACCTTTTCTGATTGACAAAAGTGGCCCAAATGCTGAGCTCTTCTCTCTGGATTTCTATCAAGGGATATTGACCCTTGACAATAATTGTCAAGACAATTTCTTGCTACTTGTTAGCTTTTTGATGTTTTAGAAAGAAGCTTTTTGTTTGTTTCTGGTTTGTTTTGAGAGAGAGTCTTACTCTGTTGCCTGGGCTGGAGTGCAGTGTCACAATCTAGGCTCACTGCAGCTTCCACCTCCTGGGTTCAAGCAATTCTCATGCCTCAGCCTCCCGAGTAGCTGAGACTACAGGCATTTGCCACCATGCCTGGCTAATTTTTGTATTCTTAGTAGAGACAAGGTTTTGCCATGTTGGTTAGGCTGGTCTAGAACTCTTGGCCTCAAGTGATCCACCTGCCTCGGCCTCCCAAAGTGCTGGGATTATAGGCATGAGCCTCCACACCTGGCCAGAAGCTTTTTATATTCCATATGGATTGTTTCAGTTGTGTTTGGTGGGAGGGTAGTTCCAAATTATCTAGTTAACTATTCTGCATATGAAAGTTTTCTACTTGCTTTAACATTGAAGAGTACCTTGGTATCCCTTTAGGGGACTGATGAATGCAGGAAGACAAATACCACAGATGATCTGCAATCATATGTAATATTACAAAGTAGACTGATTTTGAATATTCTTATTGTAATTCAATACTGTGACCCTTAAAACTGTACATAATAATTTGCTCCAGAATTTCTGATCCCAGAAAGCTGCCTATGGAAATAATTAATTACAGATGTTTGAAATTATTCATTTATAAGGGAATTTTTAACACAATTGATAATCAATAGAAGACTAGTTAAAATAAAATAGGCTTCTCTCATAGGATAAGATGTTGCACAGCCATTAATACTGTAAGATAATACTAATGGCATAGAGAAGTCATACCATAATGAGAATTGAAACTAGTCAATCATAATATGAACCCTTTTAATATATTTACATATACTGGAAATATCACTGAAAATATATTGACTAAAATGCTAAAAGTGGTTGTCTCAGGGTGGTGAGATGACTAGTGCTTTTATCTACTGCTTTTTGCTTTTTAATATTTTTATAATTTTGAAAATTATATATTTATAATTTTCAAAAATGAACATTTATCACTTTTGTAATGGAACGTGAATTACAAAATAAAATGCTACAAGTGAAACCAGGTGTTTTCATTATGTTGTGTTGGAAAATTTATCAATGTAAATAGCCCATAATTTAGATTGAAGAAGTCTTTTTGAATATCTAATACATGTCAGCCTCTTTCATACATATATTTTCACTAATGCTTATAAGTGCTCAATTTTCAGTCACAATGTAGTAACTAGTAGTTGAAACAATCTGGACTCTGTTCAAAAAGAAGTCAAGTGGACAGATTGATTGGTACAAGGTGAATGGTATGATTTTCATAGTCAGCAAATTCCTTCAACAAAGGCCAGATAATGGGCAAGGTGAGCTCTTCCAGACATTATAATTTACCCTAATAGGATAGATGTCGAGTTATAAAAATGGCATAAATACTGTAAAAATGAGAAATATGAGAATGGAAAAATAACAACAATATTCATACACTGTACTGCAGCAATAGTTAACATCTTGGAATATGCAGGTGATTGGATTATTGATTCCAACCATCTGCTTCTTTCCCTGTAAGAGGATTATACATGTGATCTGCAGTGGCTTTCCAAAGTCAGAGTGTAGTTCTTTGACCTGCTTTGGCCAATGGGATGTGAACAGGAGTAATATCCACCACAGATGAGCCAAACCTTTAAGAGCTATTAGGTGTTTCAGCTCTGTCCCCTGTTTGTTTCCCTTTGCCACAAGAATGACATGTGCTAAAAAGAGGCTGCTCTTTCAGGCTAGTCCTGGAATGAGATACATGCAGTAGAGCCACCACCACTGATTTGCAGACACCAACATGCAATGTAAAAGAGAAATAAATGTATATTATAGTAAGCCATGAGATTAGGTGGTGGGGGGTGCTGTTTGTTATCACAGCAAAGCTGACTAATACATTGTTTCCTCAAAAATACAATAGCAGCTCTCTTAACCAGGCTCCACTTAACTGACTCTCCAGACTGACACATGTTCTCCTTTTCTTCCTTTTTTTTTCTAACATTTCTTTTGAGACAAGAGTCTCACTCTGTTGCCCAGGCTGGAGTGCAGTGGTGTAATCATAACTCACTGCAGCCTCGACCTCCTGGGCTAAAGAAATCCTCCCACCTCAGCCTTCCAAGTAGCTGGGACTACAGGCATGTGCCACCACACCCAGCTAATTTTTTTTTTTTTTTGAGATGGAATCTTGCTCTGTCACCCTGGCTGGAGTCTAGTAGTATGATCTCAGTTACTGCAACCTCCTCCTCCTGGGTTCAAGCGATTCTCCTGCCTAAGCCTCCTGAGTAGCTGGGATTACAGGTGCAAGCCACCGTACCTGGCTAATTTTTGTATTTTTTAGTAGAGACGGGGTTTCGCCATGTTGGCCAGGCTGGTCTCTATCCCCTGCCCTCAGATGATCCACTCACCTCGACCTCCCAAAGTGCTGGAATTACAGGTGTGAGCCACCACACCTGGCCAGCTAATTTTTAAATTTTTTGAAGAGATGGGGTCTCACTATGTGCCCAGGCTGGTCTTGAACTCCTGAGCTCATGTGATCCACCTGCTTCAGCCTTTCAAAGTGCTGGGATTACAGGCATGAGTCACTGTACCCAGCTCTCTTTTTTGTCTTGAGAGCATATTGACGATGTCCATGGCACACTGCATACTCAAAGCTGGTAGGCCACTCTCCAGGATAGGTGCTCACTGCTGCCTGATTAACTGACCAAGTGCAAGTCCTAATCCAGATCAAGACAGGTGAGAAGGTTGCACAATAAACCAGTTTGAGGTTCTGGAGTGGTTGGCTGTGACGCAGTATCACATAATTGTCAAGTGAGGGAGCTTGGGAATAAAGCTATGCAAGACCAGATCTCAACTATACCTTTAGTGGGTGTGTGCCTTTGGTCAAATTACTGAGAGACAGGACTAGCTGGATTTTCTAGCCCGACTAAGAATCCCTAAGCCTAGCTGGGAAGGTGACCACATCCACCTTTAAACACGGGACTTGCAACTTAGCTCACACCCGACCAATCAGGTGATAAAGAGAGCTCACTGAAAAGCTAATCAGGCAAAAACAGGAGATAAAGAAATAGCCAATCATCTAGAGTCTGAGAGCACAGCGGGAGGGACAATGATCCGGATATAAACCCAAGCATTCCAGCCGGCAAGGGCTACCCTGTTTGGGTCCCCTCCCTTTGTGTGGGAGCTCTGTTTTCACTCTATTAAATCTTGTAACTGCACTCTCTTCCGGTCTGTGTTTGCTATGGCTGGAGCTGAGTTTTCGCTTGAGGTCCACCACTGCTGTTGGCGGCGGTGGCAGACCCGCCGCTGACTTCCATCTCTCCCAATCTGGCAGGGTGTCCGTTGTGCTCCTGATCCAGCGAGGTGCCCATTGCCGCTCCTGATCAGGCTAAAGGCTTGCCATTGTTCCTGCATGGCTAAGTGCCTGAGTTCATCCTAATCAAGCTGAACACTAGTCACTGGGTTCCAGGGTTCTCTTCCGTGACCCATGGCTTTTAATAGAGCTATAACACTCACCGCATGGCCCAAGATTCCATTCCTTGGAATCCGTGAGGCCAAGAACCCCAGGGCAGAGAACAGGAGGCTTGCCACCATCTTGGAAGCAGCCTGCCACCATCTTGGGAGCTCTGAAAGCAAGGATCCCCCGGTAACATTACTAACACAGACACTAATGTTGAGAGTAATTAGTTTTCAAAGAATCTTTCAGCAAAGAGGAAATTGTTATCTAGTTTTTATAATGCTTCTCATACTTCAATTACCTAAGTTTAAAAACCAAACTTTTGCAAATATTTTATTTTGTTTTATTTTTCACTATGGAAGACGTCATACTTAAAATTAGAGAAAATGGCATAATCCTCCCCCAGGTACTCACGACCTAGCTTGACTAATCATCAGCTGTGGCCAATCTTGTTTCGTCTTCACTTGCCTCCCTATCCCAACACACACACTTCCTCCCTGTATTGTCTTCAATTCTTACACTGGACTATTTAAAGAAAATTCTAGACATCGTAATTTTTTTTTTTTTTTTTTTTTTTAGACGGAGTCTGGCTCTGTTGCCCAGGCTGGAGTGCAGTGGCCAGATCTCAGCTCACTGCAAGCCCCGCCTCCCGGGTTCAAGCGATTCTCCTGCTTCAGCCTCCCGAGTAGCTAGGACTATAGGCATGTGCCACCACGCCTGGCTAATTTTTTTGTATTCTTGTGGAGACAGGGTTTCACTATGTTGGTCAGGCTGGTCTTGAACTCCTGACCTCAGGTGATCCACCCACCTCGGCCTCCCAAAGTGCTGGGATTACAAGTGTGAGCCACTGCTCCCAGCCTGTTGATACCACTCTTAAAACTTTTCTCAAAGTTTCCCTCTTTTATTTTTTTTTTCTTTTAACATAAGCAACCCTTGTAAATCCTTTGTCCATGAGATAATCCGTTGTGACCATGTTGCAAATGTCAGGGTCCTTAGCTTTTCTCACCCTTTAGTAAGCAGTGCTTTGGGTGTTCCCTTGGTGTTAGGCCAGCCTCACACCTCTGCTGAGTGGTCAAGCAGGCAACCATTTCCACCTGCAATAAGTGCACCATCTGAAAACTCATTTCCTTGAGACCTTTATGAGAGTAAATAGGGAATTGAACTCCTCAAGGCTTTTTGGTCTTGTTGGTCTCAAGAAAGGAGGTTTTCCAGAAACCTGTGGGATGACTCAATATGAGGCTCCAGAGATGATAAAGACCCTGAGGTCCCTGATCCATGTAGAAGTTGTAGAAATAAAATTGCTTCAGAAAATGTAGAATGGGCAAATGCAGCATGTATAAATGGAAATATTACTTTCTGTGATATGTGGTTTAAAGTGTGAGTAACTAAATAAATTAGGTATACATAGACATAACTACTTTTTCTTCTCTTTTTTTTTGTGACAGAGTCTCACTCTGTCTCTCAGGCTGGATTGCAGTGGTGGGATCTTGGCTTACTGCAACCTTTGCCTCCGGGTTCAAGCGATTGTCCTGCCTCAGCCCCCTGAGTATCTGGAACTACAGGCGTGCACCGCCATGCCCAGCTAAATTTTGCATTTTTGTAGAGACGGGGTTGGCCCGTCTCTACTCCATGTTGGCCAGGCTGTTCTCGAACTTCTGACCTCAGGTGATCCACCCACCTGGGCCTCCCAAAGTGCTGGGATTACAGGCTGAACAACTGCGCCCAGCCAACATAACTATTTTTTCTACAACTCAGAAGTTTTGTGTACTTGTGATGAACTGAAGTTGGAAAAACTGAGCTTTGCATAAGGAGCAGTCTTGCCTGGGGTTACATAAGGTGCTGTTCCAGTTATAGGACAGACTCATGCCCTGAGAGGGCCCCGCCTCCCCTTGTCCTGCTACATTTCGTCTTTGACTTTGTGAAGTCACTCCTCCTGCCACTGCCCTTGATCAGGTCTCTCACATGCATCACATAAAGAACTCTGTGAAGATCCCCTGGATTTGGTCCCTGGTTATTGGCCATCCCCTGGTACCATCCGGTCTACCTGCTTTTATCTGAGTCTCTGCTGGCTTCTCCCTGACTCACTTCCCCTAGCTGCACACACCCTTCATGCTACATGAGGGCAATTGCTGACATGAAAATTCAAAAAGATGAGACAAACACAACTCCGATAACCTCAAGCCTCAAGAGTCAGAGAGTTAACTTCCTTTTCATTTCCACCCATAGCCAGGAGGGGTGTTCCAGTGGCTTCTGCTTGGCTTTTCATACTGCAATAGACTTATCCTCTAAGTCAGGGAGCAATTCCATGGCAGTGAGGCCATCTGCTCTATCTACACATCCAAAAACTGGGGAAATGACCCTGAATGATTGCTGCTGCCCCATGCCATGGGGCTGTTGTTGACTCTCGTCAGTTTCATTTATCACCTGATACTGTGAGAACCCTGATTGGTGAACCAACCTGGTGGTCTGTGTATCAAGGAATTGGTTTTATCACAGAGCCATGGTCAATTGTAACTGAAAATTTTGGGGATTACTCTTCACTTGGCACAGTTACCTGCCAAAATCATCACAGATTCCTTTGTGGAAGACTAGCAGAAAGGTGCATACTATGTACTTGTTCGCCAGGGGCCTCAAGTCTGGAAATGGAATGGGTGAGGGGCTGCAACTCTCGTGAAACTGGGCCTGAAGTCACCAGACCTAGGTACATTTGATTATATGGTTCATATGCAATTGGAGTAATGCTGTTGACCAAATATTTCCCATGCTCCACCTTTGGGGCATGTGGTTAGTTGCACTTCCTGGTTCTGTTGTGTTTGGGTGGAACCATATGGCTAGTCCTGAGCAATCAGTTGTAAGCAGATGATGTGCGTCACTTCAGGGCCAGAGCATCTAATTACCAATTTATCACCCTCTGGAGCTCTCTGTCTTTTCATTTTTGAGTTGGGCAATGTTCAAGATTATGACTGCTCCATCAGCCTAGATCCTAACATGAAAAGATGGAAAGTGAAGAGGCCCCAGCAACAAATAAACATCCAGCCTGAATGAAAAATAAATCTTTGTTATTCTATGTCATTATGATTTTGACATAGCCTAGCATATCTTGATTGATACAAAAATTGATGCCTAGAGATGAAGGGTCTTTACAAAAACCAGGTTTTTGTGGCATTGGCTTAGGGATCAAGTGGTGGGGCAAGGAAACTAATTTTGGAACCTGTTTTCCATTGGTACATTTGACAAAACGATCACCCACAATAACTTGAAAGGTAGATAATAAACCTTGTATGCTTGTAGCTCCAGGAAAAGAGACTAGAAAACAAAATAATAATGTTGGTTGCATATGACATGCTAAATTAAGGAAGAGATGTACCAAGAAAATAACGAATTAATTTGTAGGGCAGGAATGGAAGGGAATAGAGAGTATAGAAACTCAGGAATTTGCAGGATTGAGAGTGGCAAATGTGGTTGTTTTTTGTTTGTTTGTTTGTTTTTGCGACAGAGTCTTGCTCTGTCACCCAGGCTGGAGTGCAGTGGTGCGATCTTGGCTCACTGCAAACTTCGCCTCCCAGGCTCACACTATTCTCCTGCCTCAGCCTCCCGAGTAACTGGGACTACAGGTGCCTGCCACCACGCCTGGCTAATTTTTTTGTATTTTTAGTAGAGACGGGGTTTCACCATGTTAGCCAATGTCTTTTACTTCCAATTAATAAAATATAGACTTTAGAGGAACTTTAAACAACAAGAATGACTATTAGAACTCACATTTCAGGCAAGGATCCAACCAAGATTATTTCTGTCACATCTATAATTAAAATCTCTGAATAGATTTAGTTGTCACCCAGTAAATCCTCTCAACTGGATGTAATGGTTCAGGAGGAAAAGAACAAAAGTACTGCTCTCTGTATTAGTTTGCCAGGGTTGTCATAACAAAGTACCAGAAACTGGGTGATTTAAACAACAGAAATTTGTTTTCTCAGTTCTGGAGACTAGAAGTGCAAGATCAAGGCGTTGACAGGGCTGGTTTTATTATGAGGCCTCTCTCCCTTTCTTCTAGATGACCATCTTCTTCTTTTGTCTTCGTATTCTCTCCCTCATGTGTGTCTATGTCCTATTTTTTTTTTTTTTTTGTGATGGAGTCTCACTCTGTCACCCAGGCTGGAGTGCAATGGCTCCATCTTGGCTCACTGGAACCTCCGCCTCTTGGATTCAAGCAATTTTCCTGCTTCAGCTTCCCAAGTAGCTGGAATTACAGGCACATGCCACCACACCCAGCCAATTTTTGTATTTTTAGTAGAGACGGGGTGTCACCATATTGGCCAGGCTTGCCTTGAACTCCTGATTTCACCATGCCTCAGCCTCCTGAAGTGCTGGGATTACAGGCATGAGCCACCACTCCCGGCCTTGTCCTAATTTTTTTTTATAAGGACACTGGTCATACTGGACTAGGGTCCACCCCATTTACCTGATTTAAACTTAATTATCTCTTTAAAGACCCCATCTCCAAATACAGTCACATTCAGAGTATTGAGAGTTAGGACTTCAACATATGAAATTCAGGAAGATATAATCCAGCCAATAACACTCGCTCACTGTATTAGTTCATTCTCACACGCTATAAAGAACTACCTGAGGCTGGGAAATTTATAAAGTAAAGAGGTTTAATTGACTCACAGTTCTGCAGGCTTAATAGGAAGCATGACTGGGAGGCCTCAGGAAACTTACAATCATGGCAGAAGATGAAAAGGAAGTAAGCACCTTCTTCCCATGGCATCACAGGGCAGAGAGAGAGAGTGAAGGGGGAAGTGCCATATACTTTTAAACCATCACATCTCATGAGAACTCATTCACTATCATGAGAACAGCAAGGGAGAAATCTGCCTCCATTATCCAATCACCTCCTACCAGGCCCCTCCTCCAATTTGACATGAGATTTGGGCAGGGACATAAATCCAAACCATATTACTCACCAAGCATGATGGGCTCCTTGTTCCTGGTACCAAATAGATAGATAGGTGGAGTTGTGTCAAGAAAAGAATGATGGGCCAGGCTTGGTGGCTCATGCCTGTAATCTCAACACTTTGGGAGGCTAACGCAGGCAGATTGCTCGAGCTCAGGAGTTCGAGACCAGCCTGGGCAACATGGTGAAATCCTGTCTCTACCAATAATAATAATAATAATAATAATAATAATAATAATAATACAAAAATTAGCCAGGCATGGTGGCATGTGCCTATATTCCCAGCTACTTAGCCTGAGGTGGGAGGATTTCTTGAGCCCAGGAAGCAGAGGTTGCAGTGAACTAAGTTGTGCCACTGCACTCCAGCCTAGGTGACAGAGATCCTGTAGAAAAAAAAAAAAAAAGGAAAAGAAAAGAAAAGAACTATATGCCGGGCGCAGTGGCTCATGCCTGTAATCCCAGCACTTTGGGAGGCTGAGGTGGGAGGATCACTTGAGGTCAGGAGTTCAAGACCAGCCTGGCCAACATGGTGAAATCCTGTCTGTACTAAAAATACAAAAAATTAGTTGGATATGGTGGCGCACACCTGTAATCACAGCTACTTGGGAGGCTGAGGCATGAGAATCACTTGAACCCAGGAGGCAGAGGTTGCAGTGAGCCAAGATTGCACTCCAGCCTGGTGACAGAGTGAGGTGAGGCTCAAAAAAAAGAACTGTGGATATGCTGTTGCAAATGAAGCTGATTAGAATTAGATAGTGCCAAATAAATAAAGAGCCTGGACATGACATTAAATGTTCCCTGAAAACCTCCAGCATTCTTTTTTTTTTTTTTTTTTTGGAGATAGAGTCTAGCTCTGTCACTCAGGCTGGAATGCAGTGGCGTAATCTTGGCTCACTGCAACCTCCACCTCCCAGGATCAAGTGATTCTCCTGCCTCAGCCTCCTGAGTAGCTACGATTACAGGTGCATGGCACCACACCAGGCTAATTTTTGTATTTTTAGTAGAGATGGAGCTTTGCCATGGTGGCCAGGCTGGTCTTGAACTCCTGACCTCAGGTGATCCACCCACCTTGGCCTCTGAAAGTGCTGGGATTACAAGCATGAGCAACTGTGCCTGGTCAAAAACAAAAAAAACCAAACAAACAAACAAAAAAAACCCTCCAGACTTCTATAGACAAGAAAGAAGCTCAGAACACTGCTCAGCTTCCAAAGAGTGCATAGTCTCCAATGTCCACTTCAGAAAATGCCAAGCAGGATAATAGAAAGGGACGGACCCTTTCCCAGAAGCTAGTCAGGAGGTATAGAGAATAATGAATTGGGAACCCCTCCTGAAGATCAGAATAAGTGTCTAATTCAAGGAATATTTTCTACACACAGGGTAGCAGGACCTCACAGTATCTTGCCATGAACCAATGTTCATTCTGTATCTTCATTCACTCCTTTTTGATGGAATGTCTTTGTGGTAACCTGTCTCTGTTCCACCATTGTGTATTGGATTTGTAAGGAGCAGATAATTTGTCTTTTTAGTTCATAGAGTCTTTCATGTTGAAATGAAAAGTCACTAGACAGTAATTTTCAGTCATACGAAAATATAAAGATCTCTAGTAAATGCATAGGCAAATACAAAAATCAGTATTATTGTAATTTTGGTTTGTAAGCCATTTTTTATCTTCCACGGGATTTAAAAGATAAATACATAAAAATTACAAATCTGTATTAATGAGTACACAATGTATGAAGATGTAATTTTGACATTAATACCATAAAGTAGGGGAGAGAAGAGCTTTATAGGAGTGTTTGTATGGCATTGAAGTTAAGTTTGCATCAATTTAAATTAGATTGCTATAACTTTAGGATGTTATATGTAATCCCCAAGGTAATAAAAAATTATTCTATCAAAAAATATTGATAGGACTAATGCAGAACAGAAAGCCAAACACTACATGTCTTCACTTATAAGTGGGAGCTGAACAATGAGAATACATGGACACAGGGACCCCTGGGGCCTGTTGGGGGGTGGTGCATTGGGGGAGAGAGAGCATGAGGAAAAATAGCTAATGCATTCTGGGCTTAATACTTAAGTGATGGGCTGATAGGCATAGCAAACCACCATGGCACATGTTTACCTATGTAACAAATCTGCACATCCTGCACATGTACCCCAGAACTTAAAATAAAATAAAGTAAATATTGATAGAATAAATACAAAAGGAAATGAGAAAGGAATCAAAATGTGGCACTGATAAAATGTAACTAAACACAGCAGTTGAGAGTAAAGGAGCAAGTAAGAGCCAACAAAGCTATAAGACATACAAAAACAAGTAACAAAGCAGCAAAAGTAAATCTTTCCTCATCAGTAATTACTTTAAATGTAAAATGGGTTAAAATCCCCAGTCGAAAGGAATAGATCGGTGGAATGGATTAAAAAGAAAACATGATTCAACTATATGCTGTCAACAAGAGACTCATTTTAGAGCAAAGGACACAAACAGATAGAAAATTACAGGATATAAAAAGATATTCCATGCAAATAGTAACTAAAAGATTGACTGGGGTGGCTATAATAAAATCAGACAAAATAGACTTCAAATTAAAAATGGTTACAAGAGACAAAGGAAGACATTATACATTGATAAAATGGTTAAAACAGCAAGAAGATATAACAATTATAAACATATGGACTAAACATCACATCTCCAAAATATATGAAGCAAACACTGACAGAATTGAAGGGAGAAACAGACAGTTCTACAATAATAATCAGACACTTGGCCAGGCGCAATGGCTCATGCCTGTAATCCCAGCACTTTGGGAGGCTAAGGCAGGCAGATCACCTGAGATTGGCAGTTTGAGATCAGCCTGACCAACATGGAGAAACCCCATCTATGCTAAAAATACAAAAATAGCTGGGCGTGGTGGCACATGCCTGTAATCCCAGCTATTCGGGAGGCTGAGGCAGGAGAATCGCTTGAACCCAGGAGGCAGAGTTTGCAGTGAGCTGAGATCACACCATTGCACTCCAGCTTGGGCAACAAGAGTCAAAAAAATTAAAATAAAAAATAAAAATAATTGGATGCTTAAATATTCCACTTTCAATGATGAATACCACAACCAGATCAAAGATCAATAAGGAAATAGAAGACTTGAGCAATACTGCAATGGACTGAATGTTTATGTTCTCCCAATATTCATATCTTGAAATCCAACCCCAAACATAATGGTATTAGGAGGTGGGGACTTTGGAAGGTTAGGTTATGACAGCAGATTCCTCATGAATGAGAACAGTGCCCTTACAAAAGAGACCCCAGAGAGATCCCTCAGCCCTCCAACCACATGAGGTAACAGTGAAAAGATGGCTGTCTACAAGGAAGCAGTCCCTCACCAGATGCCAAATTTAGTGATGCCTTCATCTGGGACTTCCCAGCCTCCAGAACTGTGAGAAATAAGTTTGCGTTGTTTATAAGACACCCTGTTTATTATATTTTGTTATAACAGTCTAAATAGACTAAAACAAACACTATAAACCAACTGAACCTAACAGACATGTATAAGATAATATAACATTCTTCTCAAGAGCACATGGAGCATTCTCTAAGAGAGATCACATTATAGGTCATAAAACTAGTCTTAATAAATTTTAATAGATTGAAATTACACAAACTATATTTTTTATCACAATAGAATTAAACTAGAAATCAATAACAGAAGAAAAGCTGGAACAATCACAAATACATGGAAATTAAACAACATAATCTTACATAACCAACAGGTCAAAAAAGAAAACACAAAGGAAAATACAAAATATCTTGAGACAAATGAAAACAAAAAAGCAGCATGCCAGGCTGGGTGCGGTGGCTCATGTCTATAATCCCAGCACTTTGGGAGGTCGAGGCAGGCAGATCACTTGAGTTAATGAGAGTTTGAAACCAGCCTGGGCAATATAGTGAAAATCCATCTCTACCAAAAACACAACAAATTAGCCAGGTGTGGTGGTGCATGCCTGCGGTCTTAGCTACTTGGCATGAATTGGTGGGAGGATGACTTGAGCCCGGGAGACAGAGGTTGTAGTAAGCCAAGATCATGCCACTGCACTCCAGCCTGGGTGACAGGTAAGAATCTGTTTCAAAAAGAAAAAAAAAAGCAGCATGCCAAAACTTACAGGACTTATAGGAGCACTCCTAAGAGGGGAAATTTTGGGGGGTTTTTTTGGGTTTTTTTTGTTTTGTTTGAGACGGAGTCTAGCTCTGTCACCCAGGCTGAAATGCAGTGGTGCAATCTCGGCTCACTGCAAGCTCCACCTCCCAGGTTCAAGTGGTTCTCCTGCCTCAGCCTCCCAAGTAGCTGGGACTACAGGTGCCTGCCACCACGCCCGGCTAATTTGTTGTATTTTAGTAGAGACGGGGTTTCACCATGTTCCCCAGGCTGGTCGCGAACTCCTGAGCTCAGGCAATCTGCCCCGCCTCGGTCTCCCAAAGTGCTGAGATTACAGGTGTGAGGCACCGTGCCTGGCCTAAGAGGGAAATTTATAGCTATAAATGATTACTTTAAAAAGAGAAAGATCTCAAATCAACAACCTAACTTTATACTTTAAGGGACTAGAAAAAGCACAAATTAAACCCAAAGCTGTCAGAAGGAAGGAAATAATAGTCAAACAGACAAATAATACAAGAAATAGAAAACCTACAGAAAAACACTGAAGACAAAAGGCAAATATTGTATCATTTCACTTATATGAGGTACCTAGAATAGGCAGTCATAGATTCAGAAAGTAGAATGTGGTTACCAGTGGCTGTTGTGAAGGGAGAATAGGGAGTTATTGTTTAATGGGTGCAGAGTTTCAATTTTTAAAAATTCTAGAGGTGGTTA
This sequence comes from Mandrillus leucophaeus, assembly GCF_000951045.1. Classification (NCBI taxonomy): domain Eukaryota; kingdom Metazoa; phylum Chordata; class Mammalia; order Primates; family Cercopithecidae; genus Mandrillus; species Mandrillus leucophaeus. The sequence continues at coordinate 441,083 of NW_012105231.1, read as the reverse complement.
GTGGTGATAGTTGCAAAACAGTGTTAATACACTTAATGCCACTGAGTTGTACACTTAAAAATGTTAAAACAATACATTTTATGCCATGTATATTTTATCACAATTTAAAAGATCATTCATCAGGATCAAACAATAGTCTTCAGTTTTGCTTCATGCTTTCAGATAAGAATTTAGGGAACTGATTTTGTCGTTATGTTCTAAGTTATACATTTGGAAGAAATGACGCTATGCTGGGTTGTTTATATCCCTCATACCTCTCATAATAATCTATGGCAGATGATATGTGGTCTCCTAGAATCTTGGCCTTAACTGGACACTTAATTTTATTTCACTAGAAGCAAGACCTTAACTCTTTTTTATTTACTTTTAACTTTTTCGCTGCTCTGAAGGTACATCAGGGAACTTAACTCTTTTGTAACTAGATACAAAAGGCTACTAGATTCCCGCTCTGGAATATGAATGAGAATTTCACTGTCCTATTTTCATGGCTGCATGATTGCCAAACACCTTCTCTTCTCTTGGGGTTTTAGCCCTCAGCCTATTCTTTTGTACCACTTTCTATGTCATTTGAGATTCTGGGATACAAAATAAACAAACAAACAAACAAAAAACCCCAGCCGATTCTGGATAACTGAAGCAAAGTATATTTATGAATTGGAGGAATAATCTATTTTGAATATGCTTTCAAAATAGATGGGCTTGTAAATAGAAGTGACCAAAACAGCTGTAAAGAAGAAGGAAAGAGGAAATGTAGCAAATGTCCTCTGCTCATCAGCTACCCTGGCTGTGCTGAAAGGCTTCTTTTTTTTTGAAACAGTCTCACTCTGTCCCCCAGGCTACAGTACAGTGGCGCAATCTTGGCTCACTGCAACTTCCGCCTCCCGGGTTTAACCAGTTGAAGTGATTCTTGTACCTCAGTCTCCAGAGTTGCTGAGATTACAGGCACGTACCACCACACCCGGCTAACTTTTGTATTTTCAGTAGGGACAGGGTTTCACTATGTTGGCCAGGCTGGTCTTGAACTCCTTACCTCAGGTGATCCATTCACCTCAGCTTCCCCAAGAGCTGGGATTACAGGCATGAGCCACTGCGTCTGGCCATGTGCTGAACGGCTTCTGACTTATTCTAGTGTTCTTGCAATATTAGCTCAATTTTCAAAGATTCAGAAAAAAAAAAATCTGATTGATCAAGCTGAGGTCACGTGTCCAGCATCCTGGTTCTACCATAATCTATGTGCTACTTCTGTAATTGTTGACAGAAAATTGACAAAAAATTATATATATTTATCAGGTGTAACATGATATTGGAATAAGTATATATCCTTTCCATAGAAGATTTTTAAAAAGAAATTTGTATACATTGTGGAATTGCTGAATTGAGCTAATTAACATTTGTATTACCTCATACGCTCATAAACAGAAAAGAAAAAAAAAACAGATGCATTTCCAACAGGCATCCAATAGCCTTTATGCCACTGTGCATTGTAACTCTCTGAGAGATGGAAATGGTATCTGGCATTTCCCACACTTCTGAAGCAGAGTCCCACAGAGAATAGTTTGGAAAAACCGAAGTGAAGAGGTAATTGAACTTTTCCTTCTACACCTAGATTATCTCCCTACACGGATTAAGCAGTTCTGTCCAGCATGCACTTGTGGAACTACCAGGAACTACCCATTTCTATGGGCAAAGGATGCTATTCAGGGACCTCTGATTTTTGCAACTCTCCCATCTGGCATTGTGTAAAGGTGACTCCCATACCCTTGCTGAGGCCGGCATTCATCCTGGACCACCTGTCCTATCCCACCTCATACCAAATTATTCACTGATTCTGATACTGTGGTCTCCAACCTTGCCACAGATCTTCTTTACTTAGCCTCATCTCACCCCTTATAACTGAAGCTGAAAACTGTACTTCTCACTTCCACTGAGGTACATTGAATAACTAGTCCCAACTCTTCAACCCTCTCTGCTTTCATATTCTTGAAAGAGCCTCATTGTTGGGAGTCAGAAATCTCCAACTCTGAGGATTTATTTATTTACTCTTTTATTTCTGTCCTATTTTTCTCAGTTAATGTATTTTGAACCTTAAATTTAAAAAAATTTTTTTTCATGGAACAGCCAAATCCAATTTTTAAATTTTAATTTAAAAAATTTTTTTCATAGAACATGAAGCTTTGTTATTATGTACATACACATTTAGGATTCTCATGTTATCTTGATTAATTAACCCTTTTGTCATTATGAAATGTCCCTCTTTATCTATGGTAATATAGTTATCTTAAGATCTCTTTGATAATATTAATAGTATGGGCATGCCAGTTTTCTTTTTTTATGTTTAGTGGTTTTAGGGTAGAGCTTATCCATTTTGTTTTCAACTTGTATCTTCTGTAAATAACAGATAGTAATGTTTTGTTCTATTATACAGTTTCACAATTTATTCCTTTTATTTAATTTGTTTTTCACTTAATGTAATTTTTATGTGGCTGGGTTTAAGAACACAATCTTGCTATTTGTTTACTTGTGCTACTTGTTCTTTGTATCCTCTCTCTTGGTTTCTTTTCGGTCAATAGGGCATTATTTTTTTACTACCGCATTTTGTCTCCTTTATTGGTATTTTATCTACAGCTCTTTCTACTGTATTTGTAGCAGTTTCTCTAAAGATTACAATATGTAAACTTAATTTATCAAGTCTACTTTTTCTTTTCTTTCTTTCTTTCCTTTTTTGAGACAGAGCCTCACTCTTTTGCCCAGGCTGGTGTGCAATGGTATGTGCAATCACCGCTCGCTGCAACCTCCGCCTCCTGGGTTCAAGTGATTCTCGTGCCTCAGCCTCACGAGTAGCTGGGTCTATAGTTGTACACCACCACACCCAGCTAATTTTTGTATTTTTAGTAGAGATGGGGTTTCCCCATGTTGGCCAGGTTTGTCTTGAACTCCTGACCTCAAGTGATCTGTCCAACTTGACCTCCCGAAGTGCTGGGATTACAGGTGTGAGCCACTGTGACTGGCATATCAAGTCTACTTTGAATTAGTATTATACCATTTCAATTATAATGTTAGAATCTTATGACAGGATATTCCCACTTACTCTCTCTCATTCTTTTCCTTCAAATAATGAATAATTTCATGTTGAAATTATTCAAATAATTTTCTCCCCCTACCTCCTTGTCTAATCCTTTCCTTCTGGGGCTCCAATTATAGGTATTTTAGATGGTTTTACAGTGTCCCACAAGTCATTGAGATTCTGTTCAATTTTCTTTTTTCCTTCTTTTTTTTTTTTTTTTTTTGAGGCAGAGTCCATGCTGGAGTGCAGTGGCATGACCTCAGCTCACTGCAACCTCCATCTCCCGGGCTCAAGCAATTCTCCTGCCTCAGCCTCCTGAGTAGCTGCGATTATAGGCGTGTGCCACCATGGCCAGCTAATTATTGTATTTTCAGTAGAGAAGGGGTTTCAGCATGTTGGCCAGGCTGGTCTCGAACTCCTGACCTCAGGTGATCCGCCCAGCTCAGCCTCCCAAAGCGCTGGGATTACAGGTGTGAGCCACCAAACCCGGCCTCTGTTCAATTCTTTGTTCTTGATTCTTTATTGATCTCTATTCTTTGTTCTTCAGTTTAGATAATTTTTATTGACTGCCTTCAAGTTCATTCTTTCTTCTGCAGGTCCAATCTACTTTTAAGCTCTTTCAATACATTTTTGATTTCAGGTATTGTATATGTTTATTTTAGGATTTGGTTCCTTTTTTAGTTTCCGTATCTCTCCTTAGTTTCCATCTCTCTCCTGAAATTCCTTTTTCTTTTTTATATTTATCTTTTCCCATACATTCTTTAATATATTTATAATACTTTACAATTCTTGTGGGCCAGTTTCAACACTTGTGTCATTTGTTGGTCTGCTTCTAGTGACAATCTCCCTCTATATTGTAGGTCACATTTTTCTGCTTTTTATCATCACTAGCAAGCTTTTATTGCCTTCTAAATATTGTGGTTGACACATTTTAGAGACGTTGAATTCTGCTATCTTCCACTTAAGAATTTTTTTGTTGTTCTTGGAGGAAGTTTAATCACAAGCACATCATTTTGATCCTATGGAAACTTGATTTGAGACTTTTCAGAGCAGACATATTTCAATTTTGCCTTTAGTCCTCAGGCATAGTCCTCAGTCCTGGGAAGTAGCCATTACTCTGAGGTGTGTCCTTTCTGGGGTTTTAATGGAAAGCCAGAGTGTTTACCAAGCTTTTCCTTTTTAAAAAGTAATTATTTTGGCCAAGCACAGTGGCTCATGCCTGTAGTCCCAGCCCTTTCAGAAGCTGAGGTGGGTGGATTACTTGGAGCCAGGAGTTCAAGACCAGCCTGGGCAACATGATGAAACCTCATCTTTACAAAAAAAATATAAAAATTAGCTGGGCGTGGCCGGATGTGGTGGCTCATGCCTGTAATCCCAGCAGTTTGGGAGGCCAAGGTGGGTGGATCATGGCATCAGAAGTTCAAGACCAGCCTGGCCAATATAGTGAAACCCTGTCACTACTAAAAATACAAAAATTAAATGGGTGCGGTGGGGCACACCTGTAGTTCCAGCTGCTTGGGAGACTGAGGCAGGAGAATCACTTGAACCCGGGAGGCGAAGGTTGCAGTGAGCTGAGATCACACCACTATACCCCAACCTGGGCAACAGAGCAAGACACTGCCTCAAAATAAATAAATAAATATTAAAAATTGACAAAAATTATAGTATTTATCACATATAACATGATATTTGGAATATGTACAGATCGTTTCTGTAGGAGATTAAAGAAAAGAAATAGGTATACATTGTAAAATGGCTAAATTGAGCTAATAAACATTTATATTACCTCATATTCTTATCATATTTGTGGTGAGAACACCTAGAATCTATTCTCTTAGTGATTTTCAAGAATATAATACTGTACTTTGTGACTAACTATAGTCTCTATGTTGTAAACAGATCTCTTGAACTGCTTCCGCCTGTCTAACTGAAACTTTGCATCCTTTGACAACCATGTTCCTTACCCCCACGCCCACCTCCCAAGATCATCTAATGTGAATCGATCATTCAATAAATGTTGTTAAACACTTAAAGAGCTAATTCTGATCTATTTTTATAAGAGATATCACTTTCGTCAAAATCTCGGATATTAACTTAGAGCAAAGATTTAATAGTTTTAAAAAATCAGCCATAACAAAATAACAAAAACAATAATATAAACAAAACCAAACCTACCAATCAAGAAATTATAGAGTATATTTTCATAATTTTATAGACTGCCCAAGCATTTCAGCGAAACAAAGCCACACTAAAAAATATTGACAAGTTTGTGTGCATAAAACTGTCAATCTTGTTTATGGGAAAAAATGCAATAAGCAAAGTTAAAATTTAAATGACAAGCCAGGAAAAAATATTTTTGATTGTGTATGACAAACATGAAGTTAATATTACTTGATGGGATCTGAGCTCTGCTCTGTTTCTCTAGCACAGGGCAGCTGTTGAAATCTCTGGTCAGTGCTTGCTTTCCTCTGGATTCCTTGGAGTCTTGCCCTGTACCAGTGCAGCTTAGGAGTCAGCCAAGAACTTGAGAGGGGCTATATACAGATTTGGGGGTTCTCCCTCTGTTGGTCTCTTCTTTCTGGAATTCCTCCTCCCTCCTCAATTTCAGCTGCTCTGGAAGCCGTGATTCTGGCCTGATTCTTCATCCCAGCCTGTTGGCCTCTTTCTGCTGGAGTTGTATCCACACCTCACCCCACTCCCACCTACATAATTCCAGACCCCCAGCACCGCAGAGTCTGAGGAATAACCTCAGTTACTGATCAAAATCAGTTCTTTAAATGTTTAATAACATTTATTGAATAATCAATCCTTTATTCACAGTTTAAAAGTGTAGCTCTGTCATATTTAGGTGACTAGATGTGCTGATTTGTTTCTGGTGTCTGTTCGTTCTGTTCCCTTAATCTGTTTATTTATCCTTCTGCTAGTCTCACAATGTTTTACTACAGTAAATTTTTTGAAGGAAAATTTGTATTATTTTAATTATTTTTATGTACAGAAAACTCAACAGTGTAACTCAGTTTAGTGGCAAGTTCTTTAGCCTTTGCCTTTGCCTTTTTGAGCTTGGTGATACGAACCACAGACTTGGGACCTAGGACATTGCCGCCCCAGTGACAGCAGATCTCATCGTATCTGTCATTGTAATTGGTCCTGATACCTTCCACCAGCTTAGCCAAAGCGCCTTTGCCTTCCGAGTTCACCTGTGTGAAGGCGACAGTGGCGCAGGTCTTCCTGTAGACTAGACAGCCCAGTCTTGCCTTCCCCTTGATGCAGTAAGGGACCCCCATTTTACGACACAGGGCAGGCAAGAAGACAACCAGCTCAATGGGATCCATGTCGTGTGCAATCACCATTGGCTGAGCTTTCTTGTTCTCCACCAAGGTGATGATGATGTTAACTCCTGCTTGAAGGACAGATGGTCTCTTAATGGGGACGTCCCCTTTGCCAGCAGTTTTCTTCTGGGCCGGGGCCAACAGCCTCTGCTTCTTCTCTTGCTTTGTCTCTGGTCTGTACTTGTGAGTAGCTGTTTGGTGGTCCAGGGCCTGGGTGAACTGGTTAATCGCAGAAGGCACTTTCAGCTGCTTATAGAGGATGGCTCTCTGCCGCTGCAACCTGATATAGCGAGGCCATTTCACAAAGTGGGTGAGGTCTCTTTGGGGCTGGATGTCCTGTCCAATGCCAAAATTCTTAGGCCTTTTCTCAAACGGGGGATTCACCACTTTGTTGGCCTCCTGCTTCTTCATGACAGCAGGGGCCGGAGCCACCTTCTTCCCCTTGGCCTTCTTTCCTTTCGATATCTTGGGCAGTGGGAGGGGAGACTATTACAGTAATTTTATGGTACTTATTTTATTTGTGTCTGGCAAGACATGGGCCTCTGCTTGTTCTTTTTTTCTTTCTTTCTTTCTTTTTTCCTAAAATTTCTCCAAGGTTTGCATGTATTTAACCCTGCAGATGACATTTACAATTAACTTCTCAGTTAGTTGTTTATAAGGTTCTTGTGGTGTGTGGATCCTTTGAGTCCAGGAGTTCGAGACCAGCCTGGGCAACAAGGGGAAACCCCATCTCTACTAAAAATACAAAAATTAGCTGGGCGTGGTAGCCCTTGTTTGTAGTGCCAGCTAGTTGAGAGGCTGAGGTTGGAGGTTCGTTTGAACCCAGAAGGCAGAGGTTGCAGTAAGCTGAGATCATGTCACTGTTTGTGTGTTTGTGCTTATGTTCACACTGCATTAGATGAAGGGTTATTTTGAGAACTTGGATACAGTACGGTGCTTTGGAACTTGTGGGAGAGTAGAGGGGACGGGATGGGCGCAGCGAGGTTGCAGGGGGCTTCCATTGCTGTGGTTGCGGCAGCAAAGCCTCTCTACTGGGATCCACCACTTCTCTAAGGCACCTGCCCTCCTTGTTAGCCCGCAGCCGCAGACTCCAAGGTCCCGGGATAGGTGGGGTCAGAGAAATGCAGGGCTCTGGCCAGAGGGACCCTCGGCAGCGCCCTGCGGTTCCCGTGAGGCCCAGGCAGCGGTTCTGGCACTCCCGCTAGGGTCGCTCTCGGACTGGAGGGCGCGGAGGATATACGGAGCCGTTTGCCTGGCTCCGCGCTCGGCTGTCTTAGCTCACGGGGCGACCTCAGGGACGCCCAGCGTCCGCCCTGTCCCCCTGCGCCGCGTCTAAGCAGCCAGCCCCAGCGGCCGGAGGGTCGCGTTGGTTGGGGCGTGGGGCAGCTGGAGGGCTGAAGGTCCCCAGCGCCGCCTCCCGGGCGAGGGGCGGAGGTGCGGATCACCGAAGTCAGCCCGCCCCAGGTTCGGCACCCTGGAGCCCGAGTGCATCCCAGAGCTTGCCGCATCCAGCGCTGGCTGGCGGCCAGTCCCCCAGCCTGTGGCTCCAGGATGCGCATAACGCTGTCCCCCATACCCCAGAACCCTCCTTAGAAACAGGCGCACCCTGCCACCCATTACCCATCCCCAAAACACACCCCTGCAGGGCCAGCCTCATGTTTACACTGCACACAGTAAACATTAGCCCCCCAATCACCTTTTTAAAATTATGTGCTCTTTAGGGAATAACATTTCAGTTTAAATATTTCAGGAATTGATTTCAGAGCGTGTAATGGGGTAACCTTAGATCAATAATTTTGACGTATTCAAATCAATGGTAAACATTTCTACAAATGGTGGAAAAGGAGAACCACCTCAATTAAAATCGGGAGCTACAGACAGACACCAACTGTCACCACCATTGCTTAATATTGTTTTAGAGATCCAAACAGATGAAATTTAAAAATGAAATTAAGTGGCATGAACATCTAGTAAAAACAAACAAGGCCATCTGTTATTCCTATAATTGGAAAACTAGAGACACAAGTTTTAAAAAAAAGTCTGGAGTATGTGAATTTGGGAAGTTTGCTCAACCAACCTGAACATACCCAAGGAGTGTTTGTCTACTCTAGGAACAAGAACCTTATAAATAAATTTCGTAAGAAAGCTACACAAATTTTATTTTAGACAAACCGTAACATGGTAATGAAACAGAACAGTTCACAGTTTAGTTACGTAAACATCTATTAAACTTAACGAAGTCACTCAATCCATATATGATGAAGTAAAACTACTTTAAAAATAAATAAATAAAGGGTGTTGCTTAAGGTTTGAAAGGGGTTTTGAAGGATCTATTTGAACTTTGATTGGGGCAGCCAAGATGATTATTCTAATATCAGCAGAGGACTTTAACCATAATTGATCAGGTGCTACCTTTAGCAGGTTTTGTAATTTTCATTACTCAATAATTCAGTGTCTCCTATGGCAATATAGACTGCAATTAAATTAGATTTTGAAAAATTTGTTATGTCTAGTAACTCAGTTTTATCATCTAATTCTAAATACATTTTCCTTTTTGGGGGAGAAAGAAATGTATTATGTAATTCTAAGTCTTTTTCTATAAGATGGATGGGAGCTGATTCAACCAAAAGGAAAACATAAGTCCCTTGTAAGTGAAATAGCTGAAAAGCTACAGGCTGAGATTTATAAGCCAATACAGGAGTATTTGTGACACCCACCATTTGAATTTTTTGTTTACTCCAAGGAATGAATCTTGTAATAAGGTTAGGTGTATTATAGATAATGTGGCTCCAGTGTCAACAAAAGCTTGTGTTCATTCTCCATTTAAAATAATTTTTTTTTCCCAAAGTAGAGCCAGGGTCATAAGCACAAATATTTAATTTAAATTTCCTGAGAAAACCAATTTCCTGGTCCTGGTGAGAATCAGGAAATTCCTGAACTATGTCTTTAAGTTTTACCTTTGACCATGATTGAGAAACTAGAGTAAGTTCTCGCCTACCAGACACTGGCTGCTTGAGAAATGGAGCAGAAGGAGGAGGAGGAAGAGGTATATCTGGGCAAGGTACTAAAGGATAAAGAGAAGGAGGAGATAATAAAGGATAATAAAGAATAAAGAGACAGAGGAGCTGAGGGAGGAGAATAAATTGCAGCAGTCTTTAATTCAGAATTTTTTAAGACAACTTTTTATTCTCTTGAAAAGAAATAACTTTATTATAACCTCTTTAGAAGCATCCAAGTATCGTTGAAAATAACTCTCCCAATTATTTTGTTTTATCTTATAGCTGGCTTTTTCTAGTTGAGCACACAATTAAATTAGTTTAGGCATTTCAAAGGTACTGCATTTTGTCCATTGCAACTTAGGATTTTCTTAGGTCAAGTAAGACCATTTTTCCAAATATTGACAGGAGGTGGTGCCATAAGTATTGTACATAAATCCAGCTGGAGTTTCTAAAGATGGATTCTTTCTTAAAGAGGACTCAGTTTTAGATGGAAGATGGACCATAATTTGGATTTTCTTTTTAAGTGACCAAAGACTCAAAGAGAGAGATGTTTTTTTTTTTAAATTTTTTAATTTTTTAAATTTTATTTATATATTTATTTTGAGATGAAGTCTCTCTCTGTCACCCAGGCTGGAGTACAGCTGCACTATCTCAGCTCACTGCGACCTCTGCCTCCCAGGTTGAAACGATTCTCCTCCCTCAGCCTCCCAAGTAGCTGGGATTACAGGTGCCCACCACCATACCTGGCTAATTTTTGTATTTTTAGCAGAGACAGGGTTTCACCATGATGGCCAGGCTGGTCTCAAACTCCGCATGTTGGGCTCCACCCACCTTGGCTCCCAAAGTGCTGGGATTACAGGTGTGAGCCACCATGCCCAGCTGGAAAAGATGTTTTGGATCTAGTATTCTGCTTAACAGGGATTACTCCTCGAGGTGTCACCCATGAGTCACTTCTACCCTCTTATGTGTTTCAGTGAAACCCAGACATTTCTGGGGGCTTAGGGCCCTGGGATACCAACCCTTCCTGTGTGCCCAACAGGTTAATCAGATTTCCCCACATGTTCTTCCTTGGGGTTTCCCTGTAGGGACCTTACACAGCAGAAGCTATGATCTGTGACACTCCTATGTGGCCTCAGTTACCTAAGGTGCCTTTCAGGTGGGAGGAACAGTGGCCGTTATTTAGGACTGTCTCAGGTCAAGTAAATCACATCCTCAGACAAAGCCTTTTATGAATTTTTGATCACTCGAAAAGAAAATCTAAATGTCAATTTTAACCAAGCTCCAAAACCTGGCCAGTTTAAAACCTCACATTTAACTTAAGCCACAAGCATTCACTTTCTCTTTTTAAAAAGAAACTGCTTTCTATTTAACCAATTTTTTTTTGAGACAGAATCTCACTCTGTCACCCAGACTGGAGTACAGTGGTGCAATGTCAGCTCACTGCAATCTCCACCTATTGGGTTCAAGCAATTATCTTACCTCAGCCTCCCAAGTAGCAGGGACCACAGACATGCATCACCATGGTCAGCTAATGTTTTGTATTTTTAGTGGAGATTGGGTTTCACCATGTTGGCCAAGCTGGTCTTGAACTCCTGGCCACAAGTGATCCAACCTCCTCAGCCTCCCAAAGTGCTGGGATTACAGGTGTGAGCCACTGCACCCAGCCCCAAAATTTGAATGAGAGAAAAGTTGCAAACTTTAGCAAGCGAAACAGACAAAATCTTAACCTCGAAGGAAAGTAAAACTACAAACTTGCAGAAGTTTGTAACAGAATCTCTGGAGAAATAACAATAAAGTGACTACCTCAAAGCCAAAAGTTGAGCTTCAATTCTAGCTCTACTGAGTGTGGAATTGGGTTGCTTGAATGAAGTCTGAATCTCAGCCAGAACTAGGAAGATATGAAACCTGAGAGAAGTCTTACCAGAGACCCCCGCCAGCTCTGATGAGGTCAGACGAGTAAAAACCACTCATGCTGGTACCAAACCTTCGAGTGCCAGCAAAGCAACGAGGATCGCAGGAGGCTTGCTTCAGGTCCTATCTGCAGTTGCCAAAATGTCAACTTAAAATAATCAAAAGGATCAGAGTCTAATTTAAAGAGAGTTTATTCAAATACAAAGTTTGAGGATGGCCCACTCAGAAACATCAACAGCGAAGAGATGGAGGCAGTGTTCTGAAGTCGAGAAATTAGGGTTTCATTTATAGATGCAGAGACAGAGATGTTTTTAGCAGGATTACAACATTTTTCATATGAAGTTGGCACATACTTCCAGCAATTTGATTGATGATAGGCATTGCATCCTTTTTGGAAAGGGTACATTTAGCATTTTTAATATAATGGTTGTAACAGTCATGGGTTTTCTGTCATCTGGTTTAGGCAAAGCAGGACAACAAAGGGGAAGTTAATCTATAACAAGAGTCGTTAATTAAGAAGGCAGGAGGCTTTTGTCCCTGATATAATTTAATTCTCTCCAGTCATTGTACAGAACAAAAAAATAAGAAAGCAAGTTAATCTATAATCTGAGAAACAGAAGTTGGAACCATATGTGACTAAGATCACATTCACATTTCTCTCAAGGTTTAAAGTGGGTTTTTTTGGGTTCCAACAACTTTTAAATTATATTTATTTTCACACAAGAAAGCAGGAGGGATGGGACCGGAAACTGGCTTTCAGTGCTATTTCATTTTTAAAGAATGTGCTTGCATCAAGTAGATCACAAATGAAAACCACAACAAACCCAGAAACTCCCTTGTTCTGACAGGAGCTCTCACGCATCAATCTCATCATGTGGTGACTCGCCCCTGTCCCCTGCTGGGGACACAGAGTCCTTGGCGGGGACACATGGGCAGGAGCAGCTGCTCTTCACACTGGTGTGAAATCGCAGGCTTCTGGTCCTCCGGGAGAAGCTGTTAAGTTTTTGCTACCAGAACTAGGATTCTAGGAGGCTTTTAGATGATTAGGAAGAGGCTGAGACTCCTGGTGGGGACTCCTGCTGGGGAGTTTCTGGACCGCAGCCCTCTTGGTGTGAAAAGAGCAGAGGACAGGGCCAGGCTAGAGGGTCTGCACCCTGGGGCTGGAATTGGGACCCAGCTCTGGGCGTCCACTCTCAGTGTCAAATGTAGGGGCAGCCCCAAGCATTGGAAGTCGCCCTGCACCCTGGCAGCTGCCTCTTGGTCTCTGTTTCCCATGCCGTGCTCTCTGCCCCACCCTCCTAGGAAGGCCCAGAAGCTTCCAGTCAGGCCTGCAGCAAAGGCTGCTCCTGTCCCTCCAGTGAAACGCTGCCCCAGACGTCACTCGCCCACTCAGGCTGTGCTATGGGGGCAGCTGCCACACTCTGGGGTCCCCTGGTCTCCCAAGGAGTCCCCGCCCTCACAGAGTGTTGGTCAGCTCTTCTAGCTCTGAGGAATTGCAGTATACCTAAGGAAATGGGAAGGCCAGAGTTGCAGCCAGGTGTCGGGGCTCAGGGGTCTGAATGGACAGTGAGGCCTCGAGGACCAGGTAGTTCTTTCAGACTCAGGCTGGCTTGGGGGACCCAGACAGAGCAAACAACCAGGCCTGCAGGGGCCAGGGACTTGGTGCAGGCAAAGCCTAGGAAGGAACAGCTCATAAGACCCCCAGGCAGTTCTTGGGGAGACCCAGAGGACTCCATCCCTCCCCGTCGCTGCCTAATCATAGCTCTGAACACCCCTCATCTTCTTCACTGCTCTTAACTTTTTCTGTGCCAGGAGCCCCTTTAGAGTCCTGTGCAGCCTATGGAGTCCTTTTCAGAGGTGCTCTTATTTTACTGTATTTTAACATCTTTTTATTGAGACAAGATCTTGTTCCGTCACCCAGGCTGAGTGCAGTGGCATGATCACAATTCACTGCAGCCTCAACCTCTCGGCTACACCCAGACAATTTTCTGTAGAGATGGGGTCTCACTATGTTGCCCAGGTTGGTCTCAAACTCCTGCCCTCAAGTGATCTTCTCACCTCAGCCTCTGAAAGTGCTGGAATTGCAGGCGTGAGCCACTGTACCCAACCCCAGGAGTGCTTTTTTTTTTTTTTAACTAGAGTCTTGCTCTGTTGCCCAGGCTGGGGTGCAATGGCACAATCTCAGCTCACTGCAACCTCTGCCTCCCAGGTTCCAGGGATTCTCCTGCCTCAGCCTCCCCAGTAGCTGGGATTATAGGCATGCGCTACCATGCCTGGCTAATTTTTGTATTTTTAGTAGAGACAGGGTTTTGCCATGTTGGCTAGGCTGGTTTTGCACTCCTGACCTTAGGTGATCTGCCCACCTTGGCCTCCCAAGTTGCTGAGATTACAAGACTGAGCCACTGGGCTGGGCCTAGGAGTGCTTTTAATGTGTAAGACAAAATACATAGGATTGCAAAGTAAGCCAGTGACATTAAACTGTTGTTACCAAAATATTAAACAATAAACTTGTAATCAGGTAAACTATGTGCTTCTTCATTTAATGAACCAACCACAGAATCTGGTGGCAGGTCTATGCAGGACTGTGATTTTGAGGTAGTGATGAATAAAACCAATATGGCAAATTATCTGCAACAACTCTGCTGTCATATAGAAGAAGTGATGATTCCCATTGGTCACAAAGTCCCAGGAAGACTACTGCAGAGGTTTTGCCCTTGTTCGTAATGGAGGGAAAACCTACATTTCAGCTAGAGGTTACTGCCCTGAATTCTACCCACAGACACCAGGCCTCCTGGCCCCTCCTACCTCATAGCTTCAGCTCCTGTGCCTGTCTGCCCTGGGCACCAGGTGCCTGGATCCTTCATCACCACTGCTTCTCCACACTCTTCAGAGGTTTAGGTCCTGGCAGAGGCCTGAATCCAGCTTGGGCCCCCAGGCTGCAGGTCATAGAAGAGGGGAGAGTTTGCTCCCTGGCCCAGTCAGAAAATAACAGCAACATCCAGAGCAGAGATGAAGCTGGGAGCCAGGGGAGCTGGAGCAAATGAGGTAGGGGAGAGGGAAACACATTAGATCCATGTAGGTATGTGGCTGAAGGCTGGCTGTGGCTTTGTGTTACACAGCATTTAAAAAAATCCCAGTGTTTAGGCTATACCACAGGCCAACTAAATCGGAGTCTCTGGGGGTAGGCTATCATTAATAATCCAGGTGGCATAACTTTTTAAATTCCCAGGTAATCATCTTGGGGATGTGCTGTACAAACATGGAAGCCCCACGGGCACCAAGATGTTGCCTCTCCTGCTTCAGCAGCCCCTGTAAGATTGGAGCCTGGATTCTGGGTGAGGCATAAGCTGAGTACTCTGCATGCCTTCTTATGAGGCCACTCGGAAGCCCTGAGAGGCAGGTGTTAGTATCTCCATTCTATGGGTGAGGAAACTGAATCTCAGAGCTGTGTGGTTCCTTGTCACTTCCCAGTTCCCTGTAGCAAATATTGGCAAGGCTGGGATGCCCGCCAAGGTTGACCTGATCGTGTTGGGCCTGATGGGAGATGGAATTTACACTGTTTTTACAGCTTGGGGAGTTTGCCTGCAATGCTGACATGTCTACAGTCACAAATTCAAATGCAGGATTTTCTTTATTTTCTTTCTTTCTTTCTTTCTTTTTTTCTTTCTTTCTTTCTTTCTTTCTTTCTCTTTCTTTCTTTCTTTCTCTTTCTTTCTTTCTTCTTCCTTTCTTCCTTTCTTTCTTCCTTTCTTTCCTTTCCTTTCTTTCCTTTCTTCCTTTCTTTCTTTTACTTTCTCACTCGTCACCCAGGCTGGAGTGCAGTGACATGATCTTGGCTCACTGCAACCTCTGCCCAAGTTCAAGTGATTCTCTGGCCTCGGCCTCCCAAGTAGCTGGGACTAGAGGTGCCCACTACCACACCCGGCTGATTTTTATATTTTTAGTAGAGACAGGGTTTTTCCATGTTGGTCAGGCTGGTCTCGAATTCCTGACCTCAGGCAATCCACTCACCTCAGCCTCCCAAAGTGCTGGGATTACAGGTGTGAACCACCGCATCTGGCCCAAAGGCAGGGTTTTCATTCAGACTCTTGCAGTGCCACTCATGCACTGCTGAAATCAGCGAGGGGTTGCGGGGCAGTCACAGAACAGACCCAGAGACACATCTCTATGCCAGAATAGGTCTTCACTAAGAACATCTCTGATGTTTCCTGTAGATTTCCATCCTGCTTCATTTGTCTTTTACACCTCTCCTCTCTGCAAGGTCAGAAACTGCCCTGGGCTGTCATAAATCAAAGTGGGTGACTCTCTCCCTCAGACAAATGCCCCACTTTGTAGGGAATGACTCAGACACTTGATTGTGATCAGCTATACTATTTTGAGGAAGAAAAGTGCTGTTCCAACAAGTTACCAAAAGGACAGAAAGGTATATAATCCATGGGTCTCTGTTCCTCTCTCTGTGTACCCCAATTAGAGTGCTCCGTGTGCAAACAAGGAAATGTCAAAGGTGCTAAGGAAAGAATTTCTTTTTAAAAATCCTATAGCAAGCTCTGGATTTCTGCTGCGTGTTCCCAAATCATGTGAAATACAGGACCACCCGCTGGCTGGGGTTTTTTTACATCCACATGGCTCTCTCGGGAGTAGTAAATTTTCACATAAAAGTTTGTTCTTTTAGCTTTCCTCATGTTTTCCTCAGCCATTCTGTTTCCCAATTCCTGTCTCTCATCTGATCCTCTCAAAAGAAGCCTCCAGCAAAGGGAGGAACAGGCCACTCTGGGGCATGGCTGTGTCACCATTCTACACAGCCATGCCCCATGGTAGAATGATGTCCACTCTACATCAGGCTTGCCTGAGGTGGCCATGGTGTCTTAGGCAAACCGGAGTGTGGCTCAGTGCTGTAGGAGTTTAATGAATGCATGGCACTCAGATGGGTGTGATGTTGGAGCCCCCCCAGACCAGACTCGCTGAGACGATACATGCAAACTTGGCAGGCCGGGCACTGGGGACAGCCCTGAGCATCCAGGGTCAGCACCCCAGGCCAGGAGATGTGGGTGCCATCAGCAAGAAATCAGGTGGTACCACAGGTGCTCCAGTCAGGACAGGAAATGGCCTCACCATGCTTTGCAGACTCTATCCATCATCAGCCCTCCTTGGAGCCGCGGCTCCGTCCCCCTCAGCTTCCTTTGGCCAGGATAGGCTGCACAGGGGAGAACACAGTGGGAGCACTCCTGAGCGGGAGTGAGGGGAGGGAGGAGCCATGGAGAGCAGGGTGGGCCACGGGGACTGACAAGACCTTGGAACGTTAGCAGGGCCACCGGGTCATTTGGCTGGCTCCCAGCAGGCAGGCCCACACTTAGACGGCGGGGGTGATGTCCCCAGGCCAGGGGCAGGTAAAAGGGCAGAGCTGCACCTGGGGTTCTATGGTTTAAGGCGGCAGAAAACTGAGTTTCTGCGTTTCTTTTTTTTTGAGACAGAGTCTCGCTCTGTCATCCAGGCTGGAGTGCCGTGGCGTGATCTCAGCTCACTGCAAGCTCTGCCTCCCAGGTTCATGCCATTCTTCTGCCTCAGCCTCCCGAGTAGCTGGGACTACAGGTGCCCGCCACCATACCAGGCTAATTTTTTGTATTTTTAGTAGAGACGGGGTTTCACCATGTGAGCCAGGGTGGTCTTGATTTCCTGATCTCGTGATCTGCCCACCTCGGCCTCCCAAAGTGCTGGGATTACAGGCATGAGCCACCGCGCCCAGCCGAGTTTGTGTTTCTAACTCCTCCCCTCAAGCCATAGGGAAGAAGGTCCCATCCTGAAAGGGTTTGCCAGCTTCCAGAGGAGGGAGGGAGGCCCCAGGTGAGCTGCTGGCCAGATGCCTACAGGACTGTGCTTGCTAAGACATTTAATATTCCCCTGGCAACAGCTCCTGGGTGTTTCCTAGTAGTCTCTGAATAACCAGATAGCCTCTTCCAGTCCCGGGATAAGGAAACCGATCCCCAGAAGTGGACAGGATGGGCATGGCATGGGAGGGGCATAGCAGTATTGCTTGCTGGGCTGGGCTGGGCTGGAGGGCAGGGAGCCCCCTCTCCTCTCTGGACAGCCGGTACTGTGGCCAGAAATACAGAAACGCAGGGGCCAGGAGCCTCCAGGGCTCCTAGCTTTTCTTTCAGCTCTTCTTGCAAGGGCTTTCAGAAAATATGTACGGGAGACAGGAATAATGGGGCCCATAGGCCCATAAGTAAAGTCAGTATCCATCAGGGGTTGTGGGCAGTGGCCAGGACGGCTGGTTCATTCCAGTCCCCCAGAGCGTGGTTATGCGTCTGCCGAGGGCCTGCTGCTGAGTCGTTTCTAAATAGCACACTTCCTGTTCCTGCTGCCCCAGCCTGGCCCTCGACCCTCTGTGCAGCCCCAGGGCAGCTCTCGGGCCTCCTGCTCTTGTGGCCCTGCTACTCCCCTGAGGATGAGGGGCTAGAAAGCTTTTCCCACCTCCAACCATGCCAGCGAGGTGTGAAGAGCAGGCAGCAGTCAGTGCGGAGCTGTGGGCCGGGGCTACGTGTACTACTGCGCACGCTCAGTCCTCTGCGTCTCCCTGGAGCGATGAGGGGCAGAGCAGAGGTGATGGACCATAGACTCCTAGGCCAGGCTGAGCAGAAGGGTGGCTTAGGCTGATCCAGAGGCTGGCCAGGGAGCGAGCCACCAAATGCTGCCCACCCAAGAGCCCCTGTGGGTTACATGGGAGGGCTAACCTGCAGGCCATGGGTTGGGGACACACCATCTACTGGCTACGGCGGCGGGTGGGGGTGGGTGGAAGGAAGGACATCACGTCTGTAGTGACAGCTGTTGTGTGCTCCATCACCCTTGCCCTGCTCTGCTCTCTGTTGCAGGAACCACATCTCCCCAGTTTCCTTCCCAGGTTTGTGGGTAGGCCTGACCATGGCGGGGCTCCTGCGGAAGACGGGAGGCCAGAGTTGGCAGTGAGGGCCCCACACCCCTGCTCTGCTCACCACGCACCTCTCCAGCAGCCAGCCGTGCCTCCTTGTGAGTGCGCTGCCTTGGTGGCACCCAGCTGGAGAGCCCCAGCCCCTGGAATCACAGCAGCCCCTTCCTCCTGTGGTCCTTCCAGCCTCGGCCACAGCAGTGCGCTCCACTGGCGCTCATCTCTGGGGTGCCTCAGTGTCCCCTCAGATCAGCTCTTCCACCACCTGTTACCAACCCCTGAAGTCCTCCCAAGCGTCTATACCAGCACCTCTCCCATTTAATGTGAGGCCATCCTCGTGCATCCACACCTGATCACAGGTCTGGGAAGTCTGCGCTTCTAACAAGCTGCAGGAGGGGTGCACATCAGCAGCCAGTCCTCCAGCCACACTTTGAGAAGCAAGGACCAGGGAGATTCTGGGTTTCCTGATACTACGTGTCAGGTGCTCTGCTAGGCAATGGGTCTCAAAGATGAACAAAACCAACCTGTCTGCATTCCAAGGAGGGAGACAGACACGGTCAGACAACAATCACTGCAAATGACACTATCACCATCCGTGGATGCTCTGAGGGATGGACAGGAGGAGGTGAACAGCTGAGCCCTTGGCAGTCTTGGGGAGGTGGTATTTGAGCTGAGACCCAGAGTAGGGGACAGGGGAAGGTTTCAGGAGCAGTGTGTGAGCAGAGGCTGGGTGACCAGAGGAGCTGTGTGCCTTCAGTGATCTGAGAGGCGGCCAACCTGGTCTCCAGGCACGGAGCTAGGCAGGTTCAGTGGCTCCTCCTCTCTCAGCAAGAGAAGACTCACCTGAACTCAGCTTCCCAAGGGATCAGGCCTCCTCCTCCTGCAAGGCCTAATCTAGCTTTCAGCAAGGTCTCCAGGTGCTGGCAGTTGGAGCTCTCAGACACCTCCCCAATCAGCTGGCAGTCACACCCAGACTGCCCGGCGCCTGAGCTCGGCTGCTCGTCCCACAAACGAGGCTAATCTGGAGCACCCATGAAAAAGGGACAAGAGCAAGGGCAGGTCCCTGGGGACACTGAGCCCCATGCAGTGACAGCAGCCTGGCCCATGCACACACAAAGGAAATGACGTGCCTCTTGCTGCTGAGCCTTGGTGTTATGTGCTTCCCCCTAAAGCCCACCTCTTATCCCCACATACCAGGTGATGTAGTACCTCCCTCCACCCGCCTTGCCACGTTTGGGATCCGTCTCTGTCTTAAGAGCTATGGAAGCCACCAAAGGGTTAAGTGTGGGATTATCTGGAATTTGTGTTTCCACCTGCCTTTAAGGCTGCAGCAGGAAGCAAGGGCTGGAAGGGAGGAACCAGAACAAAGGGGGCCACAGGAGGGGAAATGTCACTATCAATGCAGGGGTCCTTGGGACCATCGGCAACCCTGGCACCAAGCACTGAGGTCAGCCTGCCCCTGGGAATGGCACCAGGGGAGGAGGAGATGCCCAGGATGGTCTCCAAGGGAGTGGGAGACCAGCCAGAGTGGGGACTGGGAAGACTCTGAGGACCCCTTCCACACTTGTTCCTGCGTTGAGATTCTTGGATGGCACAGGCCCCTGAGACCATCAATGATCCCAGGTCTCAAGAGGCTGGGCCCCACCCTGAGCCAAGCTTGCAGAGGAGGAGAAGTGCTGAGGGAAGGTGAGCACAGCCAGGCACCCAGGAAGACAGGAGCCACCTGGTCGGAGGGGGGTGATGGAAGGCCAGGGTTTCCACAGGTCAGACCACAGCTTCCAGCCAGGACAGCTTGGGCAGCAGTAGTCGTAGGAGACACCTGGAGGCTGAGGCTGCCCACACGGCCCTCCTGGCACCATTGGATGGCAGGCTCCAGGCAGACGAGCTGCCAGGTTGGTGTGGGGTACAAAGGTTGGGAGCATGAGAGCCATGGGGGGCCTCCCCAGTGGGACAGAAGCACGGGAGTGAGGGGCCTGGGCCCTGAGGAGATCTCAGTGTCACCCGCAAGGGCTGCAGTGTGCAGGCCATGGAGAAAGGATATTGTCAGGTGAGACGTTGGCTTCCAAAGGCCCCAGGTGGGGGACTCTGATTCCTCCGACCTTTCCCTGAGGTGCTCCTTTGAGGTCTGTGGCACCCTGGGTATGGCATGTGGATTCCCGCCTCTTGCGTCCACCTGACAAGCACTTCTTCCCTGAACTCCCATGCCTGCTCCATCACTTGCACCTTGTCTTAATTAGCAGGTTAGAGAGTGGGGTCCATATTGAATGGGACGTTGTGTTGACTCAGAATTGCTCCCAGCTGCGAGGAATTGTTAAACCCCTACATTAAAATGCAAACAGCTGGCATTGAGCCTAGGGACAGAAAGCAAAGCCAGCCCTTCAGCCTCACAGGGAGGCCTCTGTGAGCCAAAGCCCTGAAGTGGAATTGCCTCAGGAGGAGGACAGTGTGAGCCATGGGCTGGCAGCTGCAGGAAGTGCAGCTCCCGCTCCCAGTGAGGCTGCTCCCACTTCTGCTTAAACCTGGGGCTCTGGGAGAACTGTAAAGACTGGAGGAATTTCTGAAAGAGGAGTGATATCTCTGTCCACTCCAGGGCTCCACCACTCCCAGCACTGTGTCAGGACATGGCCCCCGCGTAGGATGACTGCTGCCCGGTCGGGCTCCCCTAAACGCAGCCTCTGTGGCAGGCCTAGCCTGAGCGGCCCTCCCTGGCAGCCGTGTATTCAGCTTCCCTTCTCTCCAGCTCCTGCTGCCTCCTCTAAGACAGGGCAAGGGGCAGGCCCGGGGTCCCCTCCACTTCTGACATCCTCAACTTAAATCAGGCCTGCAGGCCTGGGTGAATTCCCAGGACTCCTCCAAAAATTAAAAAATCTTTATACTTTAAAAATTTCTGCCGGGCCCGGTGGCTCATGCCTGTAATCCCAGCACTTTGGGAAGCTGAGGTGGGCGGATCACCTGAGGTCAGGAATTCGACCTGGCCAACACGGGGAAACCCTGTCTCTACTAAAAATATAAATATTAGCTGGGTGTGGTGGCAGGTGCCTGTAATCCCAGCTACTCGGGAAGCTGAAGCAGGATAATCGCTTGAACCTGGGAGGCGGAGGTTGCAGTGAGCCGAGATGGCACCATTGCACTCCAGGCTGGGCGAGAGAGCAAGACTCTGTCTCAATAAATATATAAATACATAAATAAAATTTAAAAATAAAACTTTCTTATCCAAAACAAGCAAAAGCCACCTCATGATCTGATCTCACCGTAATGCTACATCCTCTTACTGTCTCCATCTGTGAAGGGATGACCAGCCTTGGTTCTATGCAGGGTGGCTGTGAAAACGCCATGGCTCATGGGGGCCAAACATAGCGGTAGGGCCCACTGTGGAAAGGGTGAGGCTGAGCTGCACAGCCTCAGCTGCCCACAAACAGCTCTGGGGGCTCTTGGGGTAGCTGAGGCTGTTCTTGATGAGCTCAGGGAAGAAACACAACAGAGACTGGTGAAAGGAGAGGACAGAGCCTTCTGCCCAATGTCCAGGAGCCCAAGCCCAGGAATCTCCCTTGAAACACACTCTCACACACAGTCACACACCCTTACAAACACACACACACACATTCACGACACCATCCCAGAAATCTCCCTTGAAAAACACACACACACTCACATACACATTCACCACATGATCCCAGAAGTCTCCTTTGAAACACACTCTTTCACACACGCATACACACACACACACACAGTCATACCACCATCATCCAGAAATCTCCCTTGAAACACACTCACACTCACATTCACGCCACCATCATCCCAGAAGTCTCCCTTGAAACACGCGCACACACACTCACACACACACATTCACGCCACCATCATCAGACCTTCGTAGATAGACACCCAGGGACCTTGGTCGGAGTGAGCTGGAGGCATGGAGCGACTGAGCATGTGCAGCTCCCGCACCACTATATAAAGATGGGGATGAACTCTGTGACTTTGAGTCACCATAACTGTGACACTCACTCCTTTGCGCTTCACCAGACACAGAGCAACCGCCAGCCCCAGGAGCAGCTCCAGGCTGGATCTGCACCAGACACAGGAGAAAGCAGCGGGCAGGCTGAGCAGGGGTGCTGAGGATGGAGGAAAGCTGGGAGGCTGAGCACAGCTGAAGTCCTGAGCTCCCTGTGCCATTGACTTCTCTGTGGGCTCAAGCAAGGACCATCCCAACTCAGGATGAACCCTCCTTCGGGGCCAAGAGTCCCGCCGAGCCCAACCCAGGAGCCCAGCTGCATGGCCACTCCAGCCCCACCCAGCAGGTGGGACAGCTCCCAGAGCAGCATCTCCAGCCTGGGCCAGCTTCCGTCCGTCAGTCCCACGGTAAGCCTGGGCCAGCATGTGCATGCACAGAGACTTCCCTATCCCCTTCCTGGTCCCCTCCTGGCCACACGCAGGGGCTTTGAGCGGGAGATAGAAAAGGTCTGAACTCTGCTGTGGGGCCTTGAGCCTCCCTGAGCCCGCCCCCAATAAACAGGCTGATAGAGGAGGTGCAGGCAATGTCCTCCCTAATGGAGAGCATTCAAGGAATAGAAAGGCCAGCCCTGAGGACAAGGGGCTGGAATGGGCAGACCTGTCCTTGGCTGCACTCATTCCTTTTAGAGGTTGCTTGGATGCCCCATGGAGCCCTTCAGAGAGGAGGGCACACCCTGGGCCTCTGGATCTGCCCAGCCCACAGTGAAGCCTTGGGTACCTTCTGCCACCTCCATCATCCTAGCCCAGGCCCAGGGCCATATTCCATCAACACCACTGCTAGCTGGGGAGGGCTGAGGGCACCCTCAGGACCTGGGGATGCTGGCCCAGGTGCTGGACAGGATGGGAAGGTTCCGGTAGCTATAGGGGCCACTGGGGTAGGACAGAGACCAAGCTACCCTCTCTACCCCAGAAAGGGGTTAGGGTGGGAGGAATGTTTAAATCCCTTTGTCCTGACTTGATATGGTCATGACCTCCCTTCAGTGACCCTGCAGGCCTAAGCTTTCTTTCTAAAGGGAATTCCCTTCATTCTCATGCCAGGCATCAAGGTCAGCTGTACCCAGTTACGCTAAGGGGCAATGCAACTTCTCCTCTAAGGCTCAGTAGGGGACAGGACTCCTGAGAGGGGCTCCACCCAACTCACAACCCCAGCGTCTAGAGGCCTCAAACACTGTCTTGGGCCCTTGGGCTGGAGTCCATACTGCAGGCAGGGATGCACCCAGGAGTTGGCTCTGCCTTCTCCCTAAGGAAAGATAAGGTGACCCAGGCCATGTCCCTGCTTGCCAGGTACATATCTGTCTGTCCTACCAGCCTCTAGCAGGTGATCTGGGCTCACTCCTAGAAGGCCCCTGTGCCATGGTCTAGGAGCTTGGGCTCGACTCTGGAAAGGACCTGCACTTCCATTCTTCTTGGCCACTTGCGAGCTGTGTGTGCCAGTGGCTTTGCCACTCTGAGCCTCAGTTTTCCTGCCCTGTTGAGAATCCTAACTTCCTTCTCAGGACTATTTGAAGGTGACAAGGGATAATGTGATTCCCTCGTTTCTCTGTCTCTCCGCAGGCAGCTGGGACTTGGGCTGCTGCCTGGGTCCCCTTCCCCACGGTTGATGTTCCAGACCATGCCCACTATACTCTGGGCACAGTGATCTTGCTGGTGGGACTCACGGGGATGCTGGGCAACCTGACGGTCATCTATACCTTCTGCAGGTGCCTGGTTGGTGGTGCTGGGCCCAGGGCACTGAGGGTGGTAGCCATGCAGACAGGAAGAACATGCGGGCAGGAATGTTGGCTCTAACTCTGGCCAGGGCAGTGTTGAGCCTAGGCAGGGAGGGCAGGGCCATGCCTTCGATGATCTCAGGCCCAGACCTTCCTCAAGGTCATGGAAAGAGCCAAAAATGGTCCAGGGAGGCCTGACTGACTGGCACTAATTGAGACCCAGGTGCATCCTCTGTGGAGGGTGTGTGTGCCCAGAATATGTGGGTCTCTGACCATTCTGCCCTGCTCTCAGCACACCTCTGCCATCACCTGCCCCAGAGAGCATCCTCCCCCTGCCTTGAAGAGCCACTCTAGGCCGGGTGCGGTGGCTCCCACCTATAATCCCAGCACTTTGGGAAGCCAAGGTGAGCAGATCACCTGAGGTCAGGAGTTCAAGACCAGCCTGGCCAATGTGGTGAAACCCCATCTCTACTAAAAATAGAAAAATTAGCCAGGCGTGGTGGTGTGGGCCTGTAATCCCAGCTGCTCAGGAGGCTGAGGCAGGAGAATCACCTAAACCCAGAAGGCAGAGGTTGCAGCAAACCGAGATCATGCCACTGCACTCCAGCCTGGGCAACAGAACAAGACTCCACCCCTGCCCCCCAAAAAAGAGCATTCCTGAGGACCAGGATCCTCAAGTCCCTCAAACATCCCTGACACCCACCCCCAGTGTCACTCTCCATCTGCCCCCTTGCCTGGCTCAGTGACTGAGACAGGCAGATGGAGAAGGAGACCCAGGCTCCAGGGCCACACAACCCTCTGGCTCTCCCACCTGCTAGCTGAGGGACTGGGCACCTAATTTCTCCTCCTTGAGCCCACTTTTCTTACCTGCAAAATGGAGCTGTGCTTCATGGAGTCACTGTGATGATGCAGTAAGTTCCTGGATGTGCATTGCCCCACAAATGAGCCACTTACTAAGTGCTGTGCACCAGAGCAAGTCACTTCATGAGTGGGGGCATCTTGTCTGGAAAATGGGGACAATGAGGCCTCCCTCAGGGTGGATGCAAAGATGGATGATGACAGGAGCTGAGGCTGGTGAAAGTGTCTGGCCCGGCCGTGGTGCACAGCCATCAGCTCCTCTGCCCTTTGCCATCCCCAAGGGTGAGGACTACAGAGACAGTGTGCAGGGCAGGGCCCAGGCAGGATGTGACACTGGAGGGAGGGTGGAAGGGGGACCTGAGGAGGAGGGAGGCGTGAGAAGCCATGGGAAAGCACAGTCAGGGTACGCAGGAGGAGGAGCCTGGGGAGAAACCTCTAGGGAGATCTTGGCCTGGAGGGACTCAAGGAAACCAGTGAATTGGCCAAGGAGATGGTGTGAGTGGTGCAGAGGAATTTAGAGGGCGAGAAGAGGAAAGGGACATGACCCAAGAACCGGCCTGCGCTGGGCCACGCCTCAGATTTTGGAGAGAAACTGCCCCCTGCTTCACTCTGAGGGAGCTGTCTTGGGGTCCTCACTCAGCCCACACTGCTGGGTTCGACAGCTGCTCGGCTGGTCCCTGCTAGACAGTGAGATAGCTCTGTGGCCCGGCAGCTCATGCCTGTCTGCATGCCCATGTGTGTGTGCATGTGTGAGTGTGTGGCACATGTGTGTGCATGCATACTTGAGGGGTGCGGGAAGCTCCCCGTAGCTCTGGAGGTGTCAGGAAGTGCCTTCTAACAGCTTCTGATCCTTCCAGGAGCAGAGGCCTCCGGACACCTGCCAACATGTTCATTATCAACCTCGCTGTCAGCGACTTCCTGATGTCCTTCACCCAGGCCCCTGTCTTCTTCGCCAGCAGCCTCTATAAGCACTGGCTCTTTGGGGAGACAGGTAGATACTGGGGCTCCCTTTTGCTCGAGGGAGGAGGAGGGTTTTGACCTGGGGATGCCCACAATGGTGGGTGGCCCAAAGGAGGTGATTTGCTGTGCCTGGGCAGAGAGTGGGTAGCTGCCCTTAGTCCTGTGAGTAAGCAAGAATGGAAGATGCAGTGTTGGTCCTGAGGCCTCTGCCAGCCTTGGCCAGATGTGGCAGGTGGAGGGGGTGGAGTGTGCTCAGGTCTGCTCTTCCTGTGAGGCGAGGGCCAGAGCAGAGTCCACCCCATCCCCGGACCCTCCTCCCCACGACTCAGAGCAGGGGCTGTGCCCACAGGCTGCGAGTTCTATGCCTTCTGTGGGGCTCTCTTTGGCATCTCCTCCATGATCACCCTGATGGCCATCGCCCTGGACCGCTACCTGGTAATCACACGCCCGCTGGCCACCATTGGTGTGGCGTCCAAGAGGCGCGCGGCATTTGTCCTGCTGGGCGTTTGGCTCTATGCCCTGGCCTGGAGTCTGCCACCCTTCTTTGGCTGGAGTAAGTGGGATGGTGGAACTGGAAGTGGGGCAGATGGGCTGGGAGGGGCACATTCAAGGGGAAGTAGGTGGACTTGGGTCAGCCAGCTGATGGGGGCAGGGGTGCCCAGGAACTACCTGAGCCTCAGGTCAGATGGACATTCAGGGGATGTGACCGGCAGCAAGGGAAACTGACACTGCCCCATCAGGGGCCAAAGGACCTCCTGGGCAGCTGATCCCAAAATACAGAGGCTTTCTGGGTGGGGCAAAGTGACAGGTACTTCTCATGCTGAGTCAGACTAGGCAGGGGGCTGGGGTGTGAGGCCTCTGCAGGTGGAAGGGTGGAGAGCAAGGTAGTAGCCCTCCTGGGGCAAGACTAGGCCTCTGACTGAAGCCCTGGCAAGCACCATCTTGTAGTTATGGTGAGCTTTCTGCTCAAATCTAGCAGGAATGGGAGGCAGTGGGCTTTGCAGGCCATCCCAATTCCCTCCAGCTTCCTCACTGCACTGGACAGGGCCAGGTCAGGGGCCAGGGCTATGTATGGGGACCTGAATGCCACATACAAAGCTCCTGCCAGATAAGGAGCCCTGGTCAGTGCCACCACGAAGCCTGAGCACCTGCCCTGGCTCCCAGGTGCCTATGTGCCCGAGGGGTTGCTGACATCCTGCTCCTGGGACTACATGAGCTTCACACCGGCTGTGCGCGCCTACACCATGCTTCTCTGCTGCTTCGTGTTCTTCCTCCCTCTGCTTATCATCATCTACTGCTACATCTTCATCTTCAGGGCCATCCGGGAGACAGGACAGTAAGAGCCGAGCATGGAGGGGGGGCTACAGGAGGGGGGCCGGCCCCTCTGCCAGGTGGCCCCTGCCCCACCACTCACACCTGCACCAGCCTACCAGAGCATGCCCGGCGGCTGAAGGCAGGCTGAGCACGTGCTTACGGGGCAGCGATGTCTAGGGTGAGCCTCAGGAGACAAGGGCTTCCGGGGAGGGCTTTTAGGCATGGCCAGGGGAGCAGAGAAGGCACACCGAATCAAGGGGGAGTGGGGGGCAGCTAAGACCCTCGTGTCACAGAAAACTTTCTGGAAGTCACAGCTGCCTGCACTGCTGGAAGGAATGACACTCTCCCAAGTGCCCTCCAAAGATAGTCCAGGGAGGCTCCCCCAGCAGCCGTGACCCTGGTGCTCGCTGCCACCCGACTAGGGTCAGACCTGGACTATGCGTCCTTCCTAGGGCTCTCCAGACCTTCGGGGCCTGCAAGGGCAGTGGCGAGTCCCTGTGGCAGCGGCAGCGGCTGCAGAGCGAGTGCAAGATGGCCAAGATCATGCTGCTGGTCATCCTCCTCTTCGTGCTCTCCTGGGCTCCCTATTCTGCTGTGGCCCTGGTGGCCTTTGCTGGGTAAGCAGTGGTAAAGAGTTGGGGAAGAGGCTGAAGGGGTAGGGGTGGGAGCAAGAAGCCTGGGCAGCTTCTTCCTCCCAGCCCAACCCCGGCCAGCCATCCTTGCACCCTAAGACCAGCCTCACAGCTTATTCTCTCCCTGGGTAAGGTGCCCAGCCCCGGGGTGGGTGGAAGGCCACCTAGTTCCTGGAAGCGCCAGGGCACATGCAGAGGAGCTCTGCGCCCCACAAAGCTTTGGGCGGACGGCCTGCTAGCCCCCTTTGGAACACACAGTTCCTCTTGAGGTCTCCTCTCTCTCCGCTTGGGCTGTGGTCACGTGACCAGAGGTGCTACCCATCTCCAGGAATGGGTCCCTGAGAGCTGCCCTTCTAGCCCTTTGTGGCTAGAGTCTGGGGATTGTGACATCTGCAGCGGCACGGATGCAGGCTCACCTTCAGAAGTGTTTTTGAGAAGTGAGGGCTATTTAACCTTGGAAGTGCTTAGATAGAAGACCTTCTTGTGGAGGAATGGCCTGGTCCCCCCAGGCCCCTCCTGTGGGGTTTCTCTACAATAGCCAGGGCAAGAATGGGCATCACGGTTGGGGTTGGGTATGAGAAGAGCTAGGCAGAGGGTCCGAGGGCCAGAGTCAATGGGGGGAAGTGGGGCGTCGCCAGCAGCACAGGCTCCAAGGGACAGTGGACCTGGGAACCTCCACCCCAAATTCGGCACATCTTCCTTCCAGAGCCACACACTCAACCACCCACTGCTCCCTCCTTCTCACTCAGATCAGAATTCTCCTGGCATAGGCCGAGCATTGTGGCTCATGCCTGTAATCCCAGCACTTTGGGAGGCCAAGGCAAGGGATTACCTGAGGTCAGGAGTTCGAGATTAGCCTGGCCAACATGGTGAAACCCCATCTCTACTAAAAATACAAAAATTATCCAGGTGTGATGACGGGAGCCTATAGTCTCAGCTACTCAGGAGGCTGAGGCAAAAGAATTGCTTGAACTCAGGAAGCAGAGGTTGTAGTGAGCTGAGATCACGCCACTGCAACTCCAGCCTGGGCGATAGAGCAAAAAGAAAAAAAAGAAAAAATTATCCCGGCACTGCCAATTCCTCCCTGTGGGGCTGACTTAGTGGTGCTGGTTTGGGCCGGATTAGGATTTGGGCTTTGGCAGGGCCTGGCCCAGAAGAGAAGGTGCATCAGGAGGGCCAGCTAGCTTGGGGACCACACCTTCTCTGTCCTAGGTACGCACATGTCCTGACACCCTACATGAGCTCGGTGCCAGCTGTCATCGCCAAGGCCTCTGCAATCCACAACCCCATCATTTATGCCATCACCCACCCCAAGTACAGGTGTGGCTCTTTTCCAGAACCCCAACCTTGGCCTCCGAGGGCCTGGCCGGCAGATAGGGGCAGAGGCCACCACCTTTCCTGTCTCTTGTATGTGTGTTGGATGGGGGCCACCAGCAGCTGGGAGCGGCTACTGACACTGAGTGGGGTCTGGAGTTGGTGTGCCTCCCTCCCCCACCCCAGCTTCCCAGGGGGCACGGTGTGGAGGGAGGTCAGGGCTCCCTGGGCAGTATCCGATCCTAACTATGGGACCTTTCAGACCTGGGGTGTAGGGCAGCCAGGACAGCCCTGTGAATTTAAGCCCCTCCCCCACTGCCCTCCCTGATAGTGTCATCCTGAAGAGACCACAGCAGGGAGAGCTCAGCTCTGCTCCCAGGGCCTGGCAGGGGCCTGGAGTGGCTCTGGGCCAGTATGCGTGCTGATAGCAACCCGGCAAGGCCACTTCTCCCTCAGTGCTTCCTTTTGCCTGGTGGTGTCCGTCACTCATCGCCTTCCCAAGGCCAGTGGCAGGCCTGAACCCGTCCAGCACAGAGGCTGCTCAGGAGTGT
This sequence comes from Mandrillus leucophaeus, assembly GCF_000951045.1. Lineage (NCBI taxonomy): Eukaryota > Metazoa > Chordata > Mammalia > Primates > Cercopithecidae > Mandrillus > Mandrillus leucophaeus. The sequence continues at coordinate 411,509 of NW_012105231.1, read as the reverse complement.
CCCTGGTCTCCATTACCAGAGATGTGGCTTGAGCCAACCACTTGGGGGCTGGAACTGACATCCCCAGGCTCTCCCTGCATGCCTACCACCCAGAATCTCTCTGTTCCTCCCACCAGCCCTGTGAGCCTGTCAATCTCCCCATCCAGCATCTGTCTTTCTGTCCTCATCACCTGCCATAGTTTCCAGGGTCTGGGCCTCCCCATTTCCCCAGAGGCTCTCGGTCACCACACATTAGGCCTGTACCACCCTGTGCATCCATCCCCTCCCCTGCCTCTGTCTGCCCATCCCCTGGCCCTAATCAGATGTGCGGCCCCTGCAGGGTGGCCATTGCCCAGCACCTGCCCTGCCTGGGGGTGCTGCTGGGTGTATCACGCCGGCACAGTCACCCCTACCCCAGCTACCGCTCCACCCACCGCTCCACGCTGATCAGCCATACCTCCAACCTCAGCTGGATCTCTGGACGGAGGCGCCAGGAGTCCCTGGGCTCAGAGACTGAGGTGGTAAGGACGCTGGGCCTTCGCCAGCTTGCACCTGGCCATCCCTTCCTCAGGCAGCCCTGGGGTTCTGGGGGAAACATGGGCCCTGGTGGGGCTACCTCTGAGACTCAGGAACCCTCAGGACGCTGGCACCCTGACAGGAAGAGACCATCCCAACACCCCCATGGAGTTCATAATCCTCCCTGATAGGCAGGGGCACTAGGGCCAGAGAGGGGATGGTTTGGGGGTTCCCAAGAGCAGGGCCAGGATTGAACACAGGTCTTCCAACTTCAGGCCATCTCCTTTTCCACACTGACACTCTCCCTAGAGCCGCAGCCTGAAGAGATCAGCACATCTGGCCCTAGATAGGGCTCCGGAGAGTCAAGGCAGGAGTTAGCTTGGAGCTCCTTGCTCCTCAGCATTAAGCCCCCTCCTCCTGGGAGCCTTGAAGAGCTCAGAGGATTGTCATGGGCCCTGGAGATGGGAGATGTGACTTTGAGCCTCAGCTTACCACGTGCTCACTGTGGGAGCCTGGGCAGGTCACTTACCCCCTCTGAGGCTCCACATCCTCCTCTGAAAGGGAAAACAGGCATCTCACATCAGCGCTGGCCAGGTGTGCCCAGGGATGGGTGTCAGCCCTCCTTGGTGCCTGCAGTTCTGCTGCCCCTAGATGCCCCCAGGAAAGCTCTGTGCACCACCGGCTCCTATTCCAGCCACACTTGGGCTCCTCCTTAATTCTACCTACAGCGCCCTCTATGGGCCTCAGCAAGAGCTGCCGCCGACTGACCAGCCAGCAATCTCCTCCCACTGCCTGCATCTTCAGGTGTCTTGGTTGAGGGACTGAGAGAGGAGCTCTCAGGGGTCCCTCCTGTAAACCACTGTAGTCACCAAGGAGAAATCTAATCTGTTAATGGAGGCCTAGACCCTCGTGAAGACCACCCATGTATTCAAAAATATAAATAGCCACTTTCTTAGGGAGGTCTGCAGGTGTTCAGATGGGGAGCAAACCTGCACACACACACACACACACACACACACACACACACACACACACACACACCCCCTAGCATAGGCACGCACAATTTACGAGGTTTATTTGGTGACCAGCAACCATGCAAATGGTATCAGGGGCCTCCTGCAATGAATACCTGTTGGGAGGATGGAGGAGGACCTGGTGGGGTAAGGGCAGGAGCAAAGCTACAGACTGTCCCTCTCACCTCACAGTCACTTTCTCACCTCCCCCAGGGCTGGACACACATGGAGGCAGCAGCTGTGTGGGGAGCCGCCCAGCAAGCGAATGGGCGGTCCCTCTACGGTCAGGGTCTGGAGGACTTGGAAGCCAAGGCGCCCCCCAGACCCCAGGGACAGGAAGCAGAGACTCCAGGGAAGGTGACTGGGCCCGGTACCTGCCAATCCGTAAAGGGGTGGGGATTAGGGGTCAATAGCCCAGGGAGAGGCCAGGAAAGGGAGACTTGTTCTCTTGGGCAGGGGCAGTGCCCTCCAGGAATCACCTGCTCCCAGCACTTCTCAGCTTTTCCTTGTCTGCCTGGGGGTCTCTGTGACTCTGAGATGCTCTGAGCAAGGCTTGCATGTGGTCTGCGTGTGTGTATGTGTGTGTGATCATGCAACTCTGACTCTGCACGGTGCTGTTGGTTGTGCTGTGCCATGATAAGTGTACATGTGTGTGTTGATAAGAGTAGGAGGTCTGCAGCCGGCAGAACATAGCTCGAGCATGTGTGTGGCCATGTGCCCGGCACATGCTCTGTCACTGTAACACCCAGTGACACGTGACAGAGCATGCCCCAATGTGTCTGCTTTAAGCTGTGCATATGAGTGAGTGTGGGTGGTGTGTGCCTCTCTGTGTGACTGCAAGGTTGGACATGCCTGCGGAGGAAGGGGCTGCAAGCTGTGGATGTGCTCACCATGAATGCCCTGAGATCAGGATGTCACCCAGAATACTTGTGGCTATTAAAAGAAGGCCAGCTGTCGGCCCAAGTGCCTATGGAACGGAATGTCGATGGCGATTAGAGAAGGCCATATTCTAGAACACTGGAAATGTCGTGTGCACAGGCTCCCAAGCAGCCCTTCGCCCCAGCTGACAGCTCCCCATCTGCCCCTCCTGTCACACCCACACAACACCCCCAGCTCGGCTCCTGGGCTCTCTGGCTTCCCTAGCTAGTCCAAGGCCAAAGGCACGTTCCTGCCTTCCTTCCTTCCTGAGTGCTGTGTCCCTGTGCATCCAAGAACGAAAGTCCTGGGCTGTACCTGCAGTTGGGTAGCCTCAGCCTCTCTCAGCATTCCCCCTGGGGGCACCGCCCCCTATCCTGGAGCCCAGGCACTGTGCATGCCATAAATGCCAGGACAAAGTCCTGGCAGTGACCCCCAGGCTGGCCAGGCACTGATGAAAGACACAGTGCCTGTCTTGGAGGGATAGGCTGGGGTGGGGTGCTGGGCAGCCATCAACAATCACCACACACATGTGATAAGCGCTGCCAACGAGGTGTGAGCACGCAGGGTACTGAAAGCAGAGGCAAGTCTCTGAGGCTCCCCAGGAAGGTAGAGGTGAAGCAGGGATCTGCAGGCAGCAGGGATGGGGAGTGGGGGTAGCACTGATCTGTCCAGGATGAGGATACAGCCTGTGTGACTGTGCAATCACAGGGGCACAGGGGAGGGAGCTCAGTATGTCCTGGAACAGGATGTCTCTCTGTGACCCTGAGAGCAGCCTGAGGGACCCTGGGGATTGGCAGTGGGGGACATAGGACAAGGGAAGACGGGCCGGAGGTGGTAGGAGCAGTGGGAAGGCAAGGCCCCATCAGGGACTGGCTTAGGTGTCTCCAGACCTGACCTAGGGACAGGAAGCCCTGGGAGGGGGTTGGTCAGCTTTGCAGGGTGAAGACTAGAGGAAGGAAGCACTGCAGGGCAGGCAACGAGTGACCCATTTAAGGGCAGCAGGAGCCGGGGTGATGCCAGAGTCTCCACATGTGGAGGAGAGGAGAGGAGAGGATTGGGTAGTGGGGGTGAGGATGAGTTCAGTTGTGACCCCGGGAGTCAAGAGCCCAGGGAGCATCCCAGGAGATGCTCTGCAGGCAGTGTTAGGCGTTACTGGCTCCTACTCTGGGATGTGGACTCTGGGAAGGCCCATCCCTGACCCAGCACACAACCTGGCCCTTCCTTGCAACCTCCCCACCGCTCGATGACCCAGCATGTGGCGGGTCATCGGGAGACTGCTCCCAGTGAACTGCTCCTCAGCTAAACAGATGCGTGCTGTTTGTTTGCAGACCAAGGGGCTGCTCCCCTGCAAGGACTCCAGGATGTAGGACACCCACTGGCTCTCCCTTTCTTCTGGGACACATCCAGCACCCCCATGTCTCCCTCATGTACACAGACCCAGGATTACGCTGTGAGCCTGCAGGCTTTGGAAGTGGCCCTGTCACCCGTGCTGCACAGGATTCGCAGCCCTAGTCCCATGTCCTCTCTCCACACCTCAAAACTCCTGCCCCACAACGTCCTCCGCACCCACTTTCCAGCTCAGCAGCCGCATCCCAGGCCCAGCCTGAGGGGTGTGTGCCCAGGCTCTCCCGCTTCCCGAGTTGTCTGCCTCTCCTCAAATGCTGTGTGCTGCAATTGTCCAGGCGATGACAATGGTGATGGCTCCAGAGAACACACCAGCTATTTATGAGCCTCTGTCCGCAGGCTGGGCCTGTCACTGGCATAGGAAGGCCAGCTCCGCATCTCCCACTGCCAACAGCTGAAGCCGAGCACAGACCTCCCTTTGCACACTGGAACGGTTACTCACCTCTGGCTTCTTCCCCCAGCGCACCGTTCCACTGTGGCCCACATTCTTGTGCACACGGGCATTTGCAGGCACGCTCTTGCATAGTTACCTATTTGAATGCACACCAAGCACATGCGTGCACACTCTGCATCTGTAATTCATTTCATGTAATGGAATGAATAATTTCATGTAAGCTCCTCCCAGGGCTGTGTGGATCTGACAGGGTATAGGAAAATAAAAAGTGGAGAAGGTGTCTTCAGACAAAATATGGTCTCTACCTGTTGGTGCTATTATGGGAGAGAACCAGGGCCTGGCCTCTGATGCCTCCAGCAACTTCACTTCCTCTCCTCCCTCTGTCCCCACTCTTGGGACTCTCACTCTCAGGCCCACCTCAAACTGCAGGGAGCACAGCAGAGAAGGGACAAAGGCCAGGCTGGCCTCCGTCCCCACTCACTCCCCAGTGAGCCACTGAGCTCCGCCCAGCGCATGGGTACCAGCTGCTCTGACTGGCTTCACGTCTCCCGAGGGAGGCAGATGGAGGGAGGCCGGCCTTCGCCTTTAAGAGCACTCTCCTGCCACCCCTCCCTTTCCCCAGAGGCGAGCTTCATCAGGCAGGAGCCAGAGGCCAGAGAAAGAGCGTGCAGCTCCAGGTACAGCCTCCCCCAGCTCCCTGGCCCTGGGGGTGGGCGCCTTCCTTCTCCCACACTGGTTATGCCCTGCTGCTGGGTCCTCTCCAGCCTGGCAGGATGGACAGACACCCCTACGAAAGGGAATAAGGCTGGAGTTAGGGATGGATGACATGGGGCTTTGCAGAGAGGGACAGGGAATGGTACGGGGGAGGGACGCTGGCCATGGACTGCTGGCCTCCTGGGCTGGGCTGCGTGATATAGGATGAAGGAGGTGATTAAGCGGGGGAAAGGACAGTCTTCCTGGCCTCTTCCGCTCGATAGTTTTGTGACTTTGGGCAAGAACAAAACAACCCCGTAATATGGGTGATCCTACCTTGCACCTTGCATGTGCCAGGCCCCAGGAGTGAGGCTGGAAGCTGAGAAATGACTCATACCTAGGCCTCTACTGACTCCTGAGGGTCCAAGCCAGAGCTCTCCAAGAGGGCCAGCAAGCAGCCAACCCAGTTGCCTCCCCTGAGCCTCAGTTTCTCCAACCAAGGAGCCAGGGTGGGCCTTGATCTATCTCCAGACCACATAGGGGCCTGAGGTCTTTCTTGGGGAAGGGGTTGGCCCAAAGACCACACTGGCAGAAGTCCCAAGGTGCTGAGGCCCCCCACCCAGAACACACTGTCTCTGGGGTACAGGCTGAACATGCCACACGTGCTTCCCCCTCCTTGCCCCTCCTGGCCCTGTGTCGAGCAGCTGAGCAAATGGCGTCTCCTCCCTTCTCCCTGCCCCCTGCCATTCCTGCGCAAAGGGCACGGGGCCTGGCGTGTGGCACTGGCAGCTGGAGCTTTCCATGCTGCCGTCAAGTTTTCCAGAGCACAAATAAGACAGGAGAGCCAGGAATAACTGGCTGGGCCCCCAGAGGGTCTGGAGGGGATGGGCCTACCTCAGACCTGCTTTCAGACCCTGTGCCAAGGGGTGCAGGCAGAGGGCCAGCTGCCCAGGACCAGGGCTTTGGGAGGCTTCTGTGGCCATTGGGAGCCCATTATCTGGCATGCATCCTGTAAGAATCAGCCCGGGCTCCAGTGTGGCCCGGGTCCACTCCTTGTGTGACCTTGGAGAAGTCATTTAACCTCCCGGAGCTTTGTCTCCTGTGGGTCCAGGTGGCAGCTTCTCAGGATCCCAGGGAGTGAAGGGCGCATGCTGAGGCTGGCTATGCCCGGAGCTGCTGCTATTATGATCATTTTTATGGCTGGACAACCCTGGGCCAGTCACAGACCAGCTGCAGGCTCAGTTCAGGCCAAGCCACCTCCAGGACCCCACACTGGAAAAAGTACAACCCCAGAATCCTGGGCAGGGACCACATGGCTGCAAAGCCCCTGCCCAAGGGAGCTCAACCCCTGGTCTTCTGAGCAAGAGGATGGGTACCACGGAGCAGGAAGAGCGAGTGTCTCCACTCTCCAGAGGACACAGGAGCAAGGAGACCAGAGCATTCTCACCAACCTGGTTAGTCCCCCTTCCTCCCCCCTGGGGGGTGCTGGGTGCCGGACACCCCTCCCCAGGGGCTATATTAGCCGTGTGAGTCACGGTGGACCGGCTGGGAGGCCGCGGGCGGGCGGGACAGTGTAGGGTTACAGTCCATTTATGGGCGCAGCCGAGGGCAGATATCAGTGTCGATGGCATTCGCTCCCAGCTATTCTTAGGAGCCTCTCAAGAGCTCCACGCAGCCCAGCTGGGCAGCAAGGGACAGAGCAGGCAAGGCCGGGGGGCAGGGGCAGGGGCAGGGGCAGGGGCAGAGGTGTGGACCGGGCAGGCAGAGCGCCTGAGTGCCCTCTCACTCAACCCTCTCTACCCTTTGTCTGCAGAGGCGGCCGCTGACAGCACCAGCATGTCTTACAGTGTGACCCTGACTGGGCCTGGGCCCTGGGGCTTCCGTCTGCAGGGGGGCAAGGACTTCAACATGCCCCTCACTATTTCCCGGGTGAGTGCACCCTGCCACAGCCTGGCACCCGATGGGGCGGGCACGCTGTGTGTCTGTCTGTCTGTCCTTTCTGAGCCTCTCAGAAAGCAGAGCATGCCCCATCCCCTGGGACTGGCCTGGTCCTCTGGTCTCAGCCACAGCTGTTTGCTCACAGGAGCCCGCCGGCCTGTTATGCATGTGAGACATCATGAGCAGGTGGTAGGTGTTTTTAGCAGAGAAGAAAATGCTGAGTTTTCAGGCAGGCAGGCAGGTAGCTGGACAGAGTACAGCGCCTTCCTGATCCCTTCACTGTTAGAGTGGGCTTAGGGTGCCCCCAAGCCTTTAGCATTTCCCTAGATGTGGGCAGCTGCTTTGGGAAGGGAGCATTCCCAACATGGAGAGGGCAGGTGATGGGCAGTTGGATAGATGGACAAACAGGCTGCTGACCTTGGCTGTCCTGCTGTCAGAGTGTGGGGCTGGGCTGGGCTGAGTACTGGGCACCCGCTCCATCCCAAACTTGAGACACCAGCACCCTGGCTCATGGGGCTGGGTGGTCCTCCCTATTCACCATGGCTGCTTTGTCTGTCTCACGACTTGTTCCCCGAAAGCGCTGGGGCCTGGTGAGATGGCCCCCTGTCCTGCAGTGTCTGTGATGGGGAGCAGCATGGCCTAATGCAGATGACACAGAACATCGGGTTGTCTGAGTAACTCTACCGCCTGGCTGGAGACAGCAACACCAGAGAGGCAGAAAGCTAGCCATGCTCCCAAGGAAGCACTCCAGGAACAAAGACTGACGGGGGAACAGCATCTAGACTGTAGTAGGCGCTCCGTCAGTATTTGTCAAACAAAGAGACTCCCCGGCAAGGCACTGGTAGACCCAGGGCTGAAGACCCCAAGGCTCAGGATGAACTGTGAGGCATACAGGGCAAGGACAACCCTGCCTGGTGGCTGAGCCCCTGGCCGTGCTGTTCTGGTCACAAGGCAGGAGCAGGAGGCTCCCAGGCTGTCACCGGAGGGTAGTGGGTGGGCAGGGGTATCTGGGCTACTGCCCCACTAGGGGAACAAGGGGACAGTTTCTTCTCTGGGGCCTTTGGGACTTGCCTTGGGCCTGGGGGCTGGAGGAAGGGGTTGGAGGGGAAGCACGGAAGTGGGCAAGGCCTGAAGGTGCTTGGCAGAGGGACCAGGGAGCCTGGGCAGAGGGTCAGGAGCCAACGCCACCACTGGAGAAGTAGTCTCTGTTTTTGGTTCCATGGGTACTTGGGGGAACCCCAGAAGTAGAAGCCCCACCCAGGGATGCTGTGAGAGCCTTATAATAGCCATAGAGGCCACATGCTTCCAGGGTGGGTGCTGGCCTGGCTCTGGCACAGGGAACAGGCCCTGCCCTCCATCCTTCAGTTGGAGATGTGGCTTGTTCTAACCTGGAGACTCCACCCCTCCAGATCTACTGCCCTGGAGACCACAGGGTCCTGGAAACCCACAGCTTTGCACACTTTGCATGAGGTGGCGACCTGTGGGCATGTGAGCCCCAGTGGATTTCCCACTGTCCTGCACAGCTCCCCACCCCCATGCTTGCAGGACTCCTTCCTGTACAAGGTGGAGCCTCTGTGTGCTCTCTCATGGGCCCTGTGGCCTCCCCTGCCTGAGACTGAGCCCACATCTCCCCCAGCTCCACCATCTCCAGGCCTCCTGCTGGTGCTCCCTGCCCTATCCCTATGGGTGCAAATTGGCCACTGGGCTCACTGGCACTCAGGATAGCCAATGACTTCACCCAGGGTCTATGTGCCACCTGGCCTCAGCCAGCCAGGGGCTTAAATGGCAGCCCAGAGGCCTTAAGCTAGATAACAGGAGGAATGTCCTTACTCCGGGGAGGGGGTATGCAGGGATGTGCTGGATCCAATGACGGGGGGGACTTTTAAAAATAGAACCCGAAGCCCAGGCAGGGCACTGGGGGATGGGCATGATGGCCTCTCGGCTTCCTTTAGGGGCATACCCCAAATCACCTGAGCTATGGAGCAGGCTGGACTGGGAACTGGAGCCCTTCCCAGGGCTTGGAACTTCTTGAGAAATTTTGGTGGTGGGCTGCTGATAGCCTGGGCTTGTGTCCTGGTTCCGTGCTGCTGGCAGGGCAGGCCTTGTGGACACAGCCCTGCCATCCCACCAGGGCTGTAGGATTTACTGCTGGGGCTCGCAGGGCCCTTCTGCACCAGGGACATCCCCTTACGGGGGAGGCATGGCCAGAGCTCTCTGGAGGAACTCCACTCCCACCCCAGCCAGGACCTGAGCCTGTGCCATAGGGCACCATAGGCAAGAGTGTGTGACCCTGTGGGGTGGGCAGGCAAACGAGGCTGGGATCGTTACCTCACTTCAGAGCCTGGCAAACTGAGGCTGGAGTTTGCTCACAGGACAGGGATGGCCATGGGTGGATCTCCTGTGTCCTCTCACCCCAACTCCCGTGCTGGCCTGCTCACCCCTCTGACTGGGACTACTAGAGAGGCACCGGGGAGACCTGTCCCCTCTCAGCTGCAGGTGTGTGCTGCGGCTCCTCCTGGAAGGACACAGGCCACCTGCAGGCTGGGTGGTGGCTCCCGGGGGTCCATGGCAGCAACCTTGGGGCGGCAGCAACCTTGGGGCAGCAGCAGCCCCTCAAGGCCTCCCTTTAGAGGGTCTCCTCTTGCAGACTCACAGAGAAGGGGATTCAAGAGGGAGACTGGGAGCGGAGTGTGGCGGGGAAATGCCTTTATTTATCCTGGACAGGTGTGGCTGGGCCTGCAACATGAGCTGCCCTTTCACCCCACCCCAGCCAGTTCTCCAGGAAGTGGGGAGGGGGCAGAAGCGCAGAGAGGGAGCAGCTCCAGAGGCCCAGCCCGGACTCTGCCCTGGCAGCTGGCCAGAGGCTGGGACCATGGTCTGGGCTCTCGCCTCTTCACGCCTCTCATGCCCCCACCTTGGGGAAGACGAGTATGCTTTGTTAGGCTCTGCTGTTCTCAGCTGTGTTGCCTCAGAAGTCTGTTTACCTGCTCAGCCTCAGTTTTTCTCACCCTTAAAATGGGGGATAGCAGGCCAAGCGTGGTGGCTCGTGTCTGTAGTCCTAGCACTTTGGGAGGCCAAGGGGCGGACCACTTGAGGTCAAGAGTTGGAGACCAGCCTGGCCAACATGGTGAAACCCTGTCTCTACTAAAAATACAAAAATTAGCCAGGTGTGGTGGCGCATGCCTGTAATCCCAGTTACTCAGGAGGCTGAGGCAGGAGGATAGCTTGAACCCAGGAGGCAGAGGTTGCAGTGAGCTGAGATCGTGTCACTGCACTCCAGTCTGGGGAGTCAGGAAAACTCCCAATCCGGGGAGGCACAGCCAGTTGGAGCCACCCTGGCAGGCAGGGAGAGGCTTTTTGAATGAGGAGACGCCCGTTTATTTATCGGCCAAGGTGGAGTTGGGGAATGGGACCATGGGAAGACAGAAGGTTCCAGTGAGAGGGTGAGCATGAGCAGAACCACAGGGGAGGCCAGTCTCACAGAGTGAGACTCCATCTCAAAAATACATCAATAAATAAATAATGCCTTCCACACCTGTGGGAGCTCTTTCTAACAGGCACTTATGAAAACTTTCCACCTGGTGTCTACCAGGACAAGTTGTGAGACTGGTGGAATTGGGGGGCTGAGCCTGGGCCCAGGAGGGGCCTGCCTCTCTACTGGAAGCCCTCTGTCCCTAGGGTCTCAGGCACCCCACCTGCAGGCTCACCTGGAGCACCAGCCCAGAGGCCTCTCCTCCTCTGTGGGTTTCGGTTCCAGTTATATATCAGACTCTCCCAGCTGTGATGGGAACATGCTGAGGACAGAGGGTCTCTGGGGAGAGGAAGGGGGACAGGCTGAGACTATTCTGGGGTAGCTGTGCCAGCAATGCTTGGAATTTCGGGGCCGCTGGAGCATGCAGTGCTGTTTCTTGGGCAGCTCTTAGCAGTGCTGACAGGCCATGCTGTTTATAGCTGCACTGAAGGTCAGGCAAGCCTCCAAGGGCTTCTGTGGGGCTGGCAGGGGCCTCCCCGGCAACATCCATCTATCAGCAGGAGAAGATAAGCAGCCAGAGGCTTGGAGGCTCCCAGCTGGGGAATGTATTCTTAGAGGTCCCCCAGGCCAGGTCCTCCCTGCCGCTCGGAACTGTATCTAACTCTGTGAGGGATCCAAAAGGAGAGGACATGAGGCTATCTGGGTTCTGGGGAATGAATTGGACCCTTGGAGGCCTCCAGGCCAGGACACCGTGCAAGAGCAGCTGCATGAGCAGCCCCAGGGCTCCGGGGCTACAGGCATTGTGGGGTTGCCAGTGTCAGGACTTCAGGGCTATCTGAGAAAGACTGGGCCAGGCCCTGCTGGGGGATAGCTCCCCAATTCCCTGAGTCTCCTTCCCTTTCTACATCATCCCCTCTCTTTTTTTTTTTTTTTTTTGGTTGTAATCCCCTCTCTTTTTTTTTTTTTTTTTTTTTTTTTTGGAGACGGAGTCTCACTCTGCCGCCCAGGCTGGAGTGCAGTGGCCGGATCTCAGCTCACTGCAAGCTCCGCCTCCCGGGTTCACGCCATTCTCCTGCCTCAGCCTCCCGAGTAGTTGGGACTACAGGCGCCCGCCACCGCGCCCGGCTAGTTTTTTGTATTTTTTAGTAGAGACGGGGTTTCACCGTGTTAGCCAGGATGGTCTCGATCTCCTGACCTCGTGATCCGCCCGTCTCGGCCTCCCAAAGTGCTGGGATTACAGGCTTGAGCCACCGCACCCGGCCCATCATCCCCTCTCATCCAGAGGCTGCCCCTGACTGCAAAGACCCTCCCCCACGCAGAGCTCTCCCGCCCTCAAACGCAGCTTTGGCACCCCTTTGGGACCAGGCTCCACCTCTGCCCAGGAACCATCCTTGGATGCAAGAATGGGCCTTGCTGGGGGCCCCTGAGAGCCAGCGCCCCTGAGGGCATTTTACTGGCCACACCCAAGCCACAAATGGAACTGTGGACCTGGACAGGAGGAAGAGAGGCAGGAGAGACTCAAGAGACACTTGAGGAAAGCCAGGGCAGGTGTGGTCAGTTAGAGGGGGGCAGTGACCCCTGGCTTTGGACACAGAAGGTCATTGATATGCGTGGAATAGTGGGGCCAAAGGCAGATGGCTGTGTGTGAGCAGGTGGGAGGCAGTGGCATTGGGGGCAGGATGTGTGGGTCACCTCCTGGAGGAGTCTGGAGGTGCAGAAAGGGGACATGACAGGAGCCAGTTGGAGTCACCCAGGCAGGCAGGGAGAGGTTTTTTGAGCATTGAGGAGACTCCTGCTTATTTATCAGCCAGGGTGGAGTTGGGGAGTGGGACCATGGGGAGACAGAAGGTTCCAGTGAGAGGGTGAGCATGAGCAAAACCCCAGGGAGGCCAGATGGGAAGGCAGCAGAGCAGGGCAAGACAGTAATTTAATCATACAATGAAAATGCACTTTGCCCCACCCGCCCCAACCCAAGCAGGCAGCCTGGGAGTGTGGGGAGGGGGAGCTGCTGAACCCTTCCTACTTATCTGCCGCCTGCCCCAGCCTCCACCCACCACATCTACACTGGCAGATCTAGAAGGGGAGGAAGGCAGGGGCCTGCCTGGTTTGAACACTGGGAGTGAATGATGGCCAGAAACGTCTGCAGAGCCCAGCTGCTCTCTCTGCTGCCAGAGAACTGGGGAAATAGGAGCCGATGGCATGGGTGCATCTGAAGCCTCACTGGCGCCTTCTTTCCCCTGGACCCTGTACAGAACTTTCCTCCCCTCCCCCCGACACCCAGGCCCCTCTAGGGCCAGCAGGCTGGCTCAGAACTGGTCAGCCAGGGCTGGCCCCTCAAGCCCCACCCTCTGCCAGCTGTGGATCTTGTTTCCTGTGGAGCCTGGGGATGCAGCCAGCCAGCCTCGCACCTTCTGGGGGTAGTGGATGGGGTCAGCATTGTGCCTCCCTGGATTGGGAGTTTTCCTGAAACTCTCTTAGCTCTGCACCCTCCTTACATAATCCCCTGTTTAACGACATAATCCTCACAAGAATCCCAAGAAAGGCATTGTCTCTCTTGACACTGGAGGGCTTGGAGGCTGGCACCGAAGCCAGGGGCCCGGCCCATACTGGCACCTGTTCTCCTCTTTTGCTGCCTCCCTGCCCCCAGCCCCCAGCACTCACAGGTGGCTCTGGCACCAGCCCTCCCTGGGCTGCCCTTGGGGGTGCCCTAAGACCTTGGCCCAGCAAGGCGGAAGGGCTCCTAGGGACAGGGGGCTGATCTTGGCCTCCAAACACCTGCAGCCTTTCTTGGGGGCTTTGGAGACAGGAGCTTGGTGCTCCACCCTGAGGCCATTCTAGGCTGTGCCCAGGGTTGGGTTTCCAGGGTTTAGAGGCGCCCATTGGCTGGAGAAGACTGAAATGTGAAGTGGGAATGAAACGCTCATTCAAGGGAGGCGTTTAAATGCTCAAAGGCGGATAGAAAGATCCAAAAGAAAAAAACCGCAGCTCCAAGGATTTGGGTGCTTTGGGCCCTTTCTGAAACACACAAAGGAAAGAGGAGGATGGAGTCAGACAAGAGTGATGCGGAAGCATCGTGAATGGAGTGCACTCTCCATGAGCCCTGGGCTCTGGGCAAGGGTCTGAGGGTGCCCCCCTCCAACCCACCCAGGCAGGCTGCTCCTGTGGTGGGGTGAAGGCATCTGATGGCTCTTGGTCATCCATAAAGTGCCTGCCTCCATCCTGCCTGGAGCACCCCCCTAGAGGAGGATATCAGCACCCCCAGCCCCCACCCTGAGGGATGTTGGACCCTGCTCGGGGCAGCCAAAGGCCAGGCCAGCTGAGCCCTGACAAGCAGACACAGCTGCACGGGAGAGGCGCCAGGCAGGGGATCCAGCTCAGCCACTCCCCTCTGGTCAGAGGCTTGGCTACTGACCAGACCCCAGGAGGCTGAGCTCTCCCTTGCTAGCAAGCATCCCCCGAGCCCATACCTGACGATGAGGGAGAGCCAGGCAGGTCCAGGTGAGGGGAAGCGAGGAGACCTGGCGGGGAAGGCTGGTGCCAGCTGGCCCGCGCCTGTGGGAGAAAGATGTCTCTGAGGCACCTCCAGAGGGAGGACGGTCAGATGGCCCTGCAGAGGGCCCTGCTGATCTGGCCCCCGCCTCTCTTGGATGTCATTCTGGTGCCCTTGCTCATGCCGTCATCATGATCTTCTGGACACAACTCCCATCTTTCCTGTCAGTGTCTCCTCTGTGACCAAGGTCGTGGCCCTCCTGCGTGGGGTCTGCAGTGACCCAGCCCTGCAGGGGTACAACCCCTTCTCTGTAGGTGAGCATTTGGGGGTGCCCTGCCATGAGAGAGCCTTACTGTGGGAGTGTCCTGCTGTGGGGGAGTCCCATGGGCGGTTCACTAGGACAGAACAGGCATTGCAAAATTCGCCCTGGACAGAAGTATGCTGGTGCCTGCAGCTTTCTTTGAAATGCCTGGCAAATGAGATGGACTGGTGGATGTGGAGGGATGGAGCGTGATAAAGCAAAGAGAGTGAGATGTTATGGTACAGCCATGGTGGCGGGTGTTCAGGTGTGCACTTTAGAATGTTTTCTACTTTTTCTGCCTAGAAATCTGTAAAAATGTCTATAATAAAATGTTGGGGATCACATAGAGGAGTAGGGAAAGTCGATTTTCTGCAGGACAGGCCTGGCTGGGCAGCTCAACTTGCCCCCAGGAGTCCCCTCTCAGTCTAGAAAACTGTTTTGCTTTCCCATGCTGATGTTGGTTTTTACCCTTTGTTCACCTCTACACTCAAGGCAGCAACACACTCCTATCATTAATAGAAGCTATGGCAATGAGTTTGGGGGTAAGGGCTAAGTGTATTTTAAGAAATCTCAAGTAGCTCTAAGATGCCCCTGTGGAGCCTGGAGGGCAGGCTGGACTTTGCAAAGCAGATGCTGTGGCTTCCTGGCAGTCCAGGCGTCTGTTTCTGTATTGTCCTTTCCTGTCTCTATAGATTCCAGGGCTGGGGAAGGGGCACTGTGGACACAAGGTGGCCAGTATTTTAAGAGGGCACCACAGGCTGGGTATGGTGGCTCATGTCTGTAATCCCAGCACTTTGGGAGGCTGAGGTGGGTGAATCACTTGAGGTCAGGAGTTGAAGACCAGCCTGGCAAACATGATAAAACCCCCTTTCTACTAAAAATACAAAAATTAGCCGGGTGTGGTGGCGTGTGCTTGTTGTCCCAGCTACTCGGGACACTGAGGCAGGAGAATTGCTTGAACCCGGGAGGCGGAAGTTGCAGTGAGCCAAGATCACGCCATTGCACTCCAGCCTGGGCAACAGAGAGAGACCCTGTCTCAAAAAAAAAAAAAGAAAAGAAAAGAAAAGAAAAGAAAAGAAAAAGAAAAAAAAAAAAAGGCACCATAGCCCCTAGGGCTGAAATGGCAGGTTCACAGCCATTGGAGAGGGCTGTCCTGGTCTTGCTGTTATCACCCATGTGGTGTAGGGCAGTGTTTCTGTGACCCGTAATGTGGTCATGCAGAAACAACTCAGTTCCTGGGCTGCATCTGCAGAGCCCATCTGGGAATGGGCTGGACACTGGTGACTGGTGACTGCAGAGCATCCTGGTTTGGAAGGGGCTTCCCTGTGAGGGGACTGGCAGGAGCTTCCATCCATGTCTGTAAGCCTAGGGCCTGGCGAGAGGCCCACCCAGGCTTGGCACCTGGAGCAAGGGACTGTCCCCAGAGCCTCTCTGGGCTCCTTCTAGGATGGTTCTCAGGCCTTGGCCTGAATCTAGCTTCTGCCAACACTAGGAGCTGGCTTGGTCCTTGGGTTATAGCCAGGAAGGTGACTGGGATATGCCCAGAGAGGCCAAGAGGACTGGCTGGTGGGCATGTTTGGGAGGCAAAGCCAAGGAACACCTCCAGCCACAGCTTGTGGGGGGTGGGGTCCAGAGCCTCCTCTTTCCTGTGATGTCACTGAAGGCCAGGCCTGCATGGCACTCCTCGTGATGTCATGGGGGTTGGAGACTTCCAAGATGGTGTGATGGGAGTCAGGTCATAAAGTCATTCTATGTGATATTAGCAGGGGCCAGCACATTCCATATGATGTCACAGGGGGACAGCCAGAGTCTCTGGCATTCCATGAGGTATCTTTAGGGGTGGGGCTGCTAAGGTCACTAGGGGCCAGCCATCAAGCCATTTTAGGTGACATCATTAGACCCTCTGGAATTTTGCATCTCATGTGACATCACTGTGGGCAGGGCTGCCACAGCATTCAGTGTGCTATTACTGGAGGCCGGGCGTGCAGAATTTGGCATCGTGCATGATGTCACCACGAGTGCAGCCTGAGCCATCATGACATCCCAAGTAATGTCCCAAAAGGTGTGGCCTTCCTGAGATCCCATGGGGAATTCCCAGGGTGGAGTTGCAGTGGCATTCTGTGTGGTTACACTGAAGATGGGGCCTCCAGAATGTAACATTCTGTGATGTTATTGGGGCTCAGGGTTTGGGAACTGGCTCCCAAACCTGCACCCCGCCTTCTGGAGGTATGACGCCAACTACAGAACCCTAAGCGCTGCCCCATTTCCCAGCCAATTTTGCTCACCCAGGCAGGGTTGTCGGCTACCTCACCATCTCCACATCTGCCAGGTAGCACAAAGCACCGTGCACTAAGATGCTTCTGAGTGGGTGCATTTATCCTGCCTTTCAGCCTGGCAGTGTCTCTGGGATGCTGCTGTATCTTAGCTCCTGCATCTCTCTTTTCTCCTGGATTCTGAAAAGTGCTCCATAGCTTTGCAGGGTACAGGGGTTATAAGAGGCTAACCAAGGTTACAAATAGCCTGCATTTTTTTTTTTTTTTTTTTTAAGACAGAGTCTCAT
Organism: Mandrillus leucophaeus; assembly: GCF_000951045.1. Lineage (NCBI taxonomy): Eukaryota > Metazoa > Chordata > Mammalia > Primates > Cercopithecidae > Mandrillus > Mandrillus leucophaeus. The sequence goes on along the minus strand of NW_012105231.1, from coordinate 394,831 downwards.
TCTGTCACCCAGGCTGGAGTACAGTGACATGATCTTAGCTCACTGCAACCTCTACCTCCTGGGTTCAATCAAGGGTTCAAGTGATTCTCCTGCCTCAGCCTCCTGAGTAGCTGGGACTACGGGCACACGCCAGCATGTCCAGCTAATTCTTTTGTATTTTTGGTACAGACAGGGTATCACCATGTTAGCCAGGCTGATCTTGAACTCCTGATCTCAGGTGATCTGCCTGCCTCTGCCTCCCAAAGTGCTGGGATTACAGGCATGAGCCATCACACCTGGCTGCCTGCAAATTTTTCTTTTTTCTTTTTTCTTTTTTTTTTTTGAGATGAAGTCTTGCTTAGTCGCCCAGGCTGGAGTGCGATGGCGCGATCTCGGCTCACTGCAAGCTCCGCCTCCTGGGTTCAAGCGATTCTCCTGCCCCAGCCTCCCAAGTAGCTGGGACTACAGGCGCCTACCACCGCACCTGGCTAATTTTTGTATTTTTAATAGGACGGGGGTTTCACCATATTGGCCACGCTGGTCTCGAACTCCTGACCTTGTGATCCACCCACTTTGACCTCCCAAAGTGCTGGGATTACAGGCGTGAGCCACCATGCCTGGCGGCCACCTGCAAATTTTTAAGAGACAGGGTCTCCCTCTGTCACCCATGCTGGAGTTCAGTGGTGAGCGACCATAGCTCGTTGTAACCTCAAACTCCTAGGCTGGAGTGACCCTCTCACCTGCCTCCTGAGTAGCTAGAACTACAGCCATGCACCACCACACGCTGCCAAATATTTTTATTTTTGTAGAAACAGGGTCTGGGCTCTGTTACCTGGGCTGGCCTCAAACTCCTGGCCTCAAGCAATTCTCCTACCTCAGCCTCCCAAAATGTTGGGATTACAGGCATGAGCCACCATGTCAGGCAGCCTCCAAACCTTAATGGCTCAGCACAACAAAAGTTTCTCATTCATGCAATGTCCAATACAGTGTTCCCTAATCATCTCTCCTCCTCGCCATGCCCTGCATTCAGTCAGTCAACAAGCAGAGAGGGTGCAGGATCACAAGGATGGTTGCTAGGGGCAGACCTGGAAGGGGCATACATTGCTTCCACCCTCATTCCAGTGGCCAGAGCTAGTCCCAAGGCCGCAGTCAGACACAAAGCTCTAAGCAATGTGGTAGTCATGTGCCGGAAAGAGGAACTAGGCTGGGTGAGCAGCTGGTACTGGCCGTAGCGAATGAAAAACAAAATGACGGCTTCTGCTGAATATTCCCGGGTGACTCTTCCCCAAGGACTGGCCCTTCCTCAGGACCACCTTCCTTATGCTCACCCCCCACCTCTGCTATCCAATCAGATCACACCAGGCAGCAAGGCAGCCCAGTCCCAGCTCAGCCAGGGTGACCTTGTGGTGGCCATTGACGGCGTCAACACAGACACCATGACCCACCTGGAAGCCCAGAACAAGATCAAGTCTGCCAGCTACAACTTGAGCCTCACCCTGCAGAAGTAGGTGGGAGCTCTCCAGAGCAGGGGGCGGAGGCTTGGGTGTGGGCATGGGGCAGGGGCCAAAAGAGGGATAGTCCCATAGCAATTGAGTGGGCCTAGCCCTGGGCTACAGAACTGTGCCGGAAGATAAGGACAGCCTTGGGCCAGAGGAACAACCAGGCCCAAGTTGCTGTCAAGCACCTAGAGGCAGACATTACTGCCTCACTTTACAGATAAGGCTGAGAGGGTGGTCCTGGTGCTGCCCGTATGTGGGCCATTGGTCCTGGAAGGCAGGTCTTCCCTGCTTCCACTTTGCCCCGGCAGCCCCCAGTGACATAGCAGGGGCCCATGGATGCTGGCCAAAGTGCCCAGCGGCCATGACTTCTCCATCCTTGTCGGGCCCAGGGCCTTCTTGGGGAGATCCAGCCCGTGGGGTGGACAGTGGATCTGGAGCCCTCTGACTCAGCTGCCTCTCTCTCTCTCCTCACCAGCCCTGCCCAGGCAGGAGCTTCTGGCCCCAGGGGCAACTTCCTCACTTGGTCTCATTTCTGGTTTCTACAGATCGAAGCGTCCCATTCCCATCTCCACGACAGCACCCCCAGTCCAGTCCCCTCTGCCAGTGATCCCCCACCAGAAGGTAGGTGCTGACTGCGGCGGCGGGGTCCACTCAGCCCTGGTTCCTGGAGTGCTGGCCCTGGCCAGCCTGCCTGGTCTTTGGCTGGCCCAACTGGGAAGAGGCCGTGGGATCAGCCCTGCCCCATCCCTGTCACTGCTGCAGCTGAGCCTGGGGAAGTGAGGCAGCCCCGCGGGAGAGACTTTCAAGCCCCTCTTGAACACTGGATGTGGGAATGAATGCCTGCCTGGGTGCAAGTCACCTCCGCTATGCCTCCCGGCTGGGCCGATAAAAGCTAGCTTGGGCAGCAGTGCTCCCAGGAGAGGGGTCACCCTCCCGGCCAGGCAGGGGACGAGCGTCCAGGCTCTGATCCTCATTTGCCAAGGGGGCCGGGGCTGGGTGACTGCGGCTGAGGCCCAGCTTGAGGAGGACCTCCAGGTGTGGCAGGGCGTGCTGGCTACAGGCTTTCCCCTACCCAGATCTCTCCCTCTGGTTTCCACCTCCCTACCTGCCCCTCCCAAGTGCATGCCCCTGTAGCCCTTAGCATGTGCTGGTGATGGCCTTCGAGGCAGGCACAGGGGAGAAGGGAGGCCAAGCCCTGGCTCCAGACCTCACCACTGCCTGGGCCCTTCCCAAGGCCCCACTAAGCAGCTCAACCCCCGAGGGCTCCCTGTTCAACTTCTCCCTCTATGTGAGCTGATAGTGACCCCACCTGTCCAGTGGGGCAGATTGGGCAGGGGAGTAGGGAGAGGGGAGAAAAAGAGGCTGACAGGGGTGTGGTAGGTCACAGACTGGGAAAGTGGGTGGAGGGCTGCTTGGGAGATGCTTACAGAGGTGGACTGAGGGGCCCAAATGTCAGCTACCCACTTCCTCAGCTTCCCTCCTCACCTCCCCACCACCTGCCCACAGCCAGCCCAGGGACCCCATCTCACTGGCAGTGTGGGGTCAGTGGAGCAGGAGTCTGGGCTGTGCTCACTGGGTAGCCACTCTCAGGGGCAGGGGGAACAGACACAGAATGGGCCATCCCCTGACCCCTATACCCACTTCCTCGGGCCCTGAGGGTAGGAAGCTTGATTTGGCTTCCGTGCGGGGCTTGGCACTCTGCCCAGTTGGATGCCAGCCTCAGGCCAGGCCGGGAGCCATGTGCCTGCCTGCTCCTCCGCCAGTGTCCTCCCCTCCAGGTGCTGCACCCAGGTGCTCTGGGCTTCAGGCTGTGGGGCTCGCACTAACGTATCTGTTTCAGGTCCACGCAGGAGCGCTGGGACGCGTGTGGCCTCTAACTGCTCTCTTCTCTCTCCCCTGCATGGCCTGCCCTGTGCCAGGACCCCGCTCTGGATACGAACGGCAGCCTGGTGGCACCCAGCCCCAGCCCTGAGGCGAGGGCCAGCCCAGGCACCCTGGGCACCCCGGAGCTCAGGCCTACCTTTAGCCCTGCCTTCTCCCCGCCCTCTGCCTTCTCCTCACTCGCCGAGGCCTCTGACCCTGGCCCTCCGCGGGTCAGACTGAGGGCCAAGACCAGCCCGGACGGGGCCCGGGACCTACTCGGCCCGAAAGCCCTGCCGGGCTCGAGCCAGCCGAGGCAATATAACAACCCCATTGGCCTGTACTCGGCAGAGACCCTGAGGGAGATGGCTCAGATGTACCAGATGAGCCTCCGAGGGAAGGCCTCGGGTGTCGGACTCCCAGGAGGGTAGGTAACGGGCGTGCAGCTCTCCACGGGTGGCCTGGGCCACCTGGGTCCTCGGTGCTCGGCAGAGACCTGGTCAGGTGGTCAGAGCGAGGCACTGGCCCCAATCCAGCCAACCCCGAGTCCATGAGGCCAGCAATGATCCTGTGGCGTTTGCCATGAGCCGGGCATGCCAGCGATTTATACGGCCAACCACGCTGGGGTGACATGTCGGATTTTGCAGAGGAGGAAACTGAGGCTCAGAGAAGGTTAAGTCACAGTCCGTTTGTCCAGCTACCATGTGGCCGAGCGAGTCCTGAATGCAGGAGACTCTGACTTCCAAAACTTTTTCACTAAGCCACCCCCGAGAACAGCACAGCATAGCCTGCTTCCTTCAAGAGCTATGCGCTGGTCCCCACCCCTCTGGGGGGAAGGAGGCAGGAGCAGCGGGGAGCTGAGAGGTGGAAAAGCGAGTTCTCTGGGACTAGGAATGGTCTGGGAAGCTGCCTGGAGGAGGGAGCCCCTGAGTTGTATATGGAGAGACTCTTTGGCAGTGGCATGCAGGGAGCGGGTTTGCAGGAGTGACCTTGGCCAGGGTGGGGTGGCGAGGAAGCAGCACCCCAGGGAGAAAGGGGCTGTGCGGGAGAACAGCAGCCTCACCCCCAAGGTCTAGCTGGTGGGACTCTGGGAGCACAGCAGTTAAAAGCACATGGGACTGGGACACTGTGGAAGGGACCAAGGGATCAGAGTCCCCATACTGGGCCTGTGTTAGCTCCAAGCCTTTCACGCTTGTTCTCTCACCCTAACTTCTACTCCCGCCCTGTGCAATTAGCGTAGCCCTCTCCAGGCAGGGCAGGCTGAGCCAAGGCAGTAGAGCCTAGTGGTTCAGAGTTCCTCCTCCGAATCGTGGAGGAATCACACTGTCCATGTCTCAGGGTTATTGGGAGGATAAAGGACCTAACACTTGTAAAGCTCTGAGCTTTGTCTGTCACCCACTCACTGCATGACACCTGGTATCATCACTGCCTGGAGCCACCCAGAAGAGTCACAGTAGGAATCTGGTCAGTCTGGCCCAAGCCCATGCCCTTGCCTTTGCCCTTGCAGCAGAAGGTACCTGTGCCCCATCAGATCACTTCTCCCTGTGGCCCTCAGCTTCCCTAGCTCCCCAGCTGTTTCTGGAATCCTCAGTGAGGCTGACCTCTGGTACCGCATGGCTTGCTTCCCTTAGCCAAGGTGACAGAGTCATATATGCCCCCAAGGTTCCCCAGCGAAGGACTTTTGCCAGAAAACTCAGGGAATAGTAGAACAGATATGGCCTCCTTGTTCCGCCTTTGTTGGGCTGGTAGGTCTTCCTGGTCCTTTCCAGGGGCTGGCCTCAGGCAGGGAGGTCAGCCTCTGGTGGCCTGGGACTCCCAGGAGACCCACCTGCAATGATGATATTGTCTCCCCATAGTGACCCTGCACTCTGGCTATGGACCAGCTAACAGTCCACAGGCCTTATCTCTCAGCAACTCTCTCTAACACAACTCTCTCTCTAATTCCAGAGGTGGGCATGATTTTCGTCATCTTATAGCTGGAAAATAGATGCTCAGAGAGAACAAGTAATTTGCTCAAGGTCGCACAGCTAGTAAGTGGCAGACAGAACTGGCACCCAGGTCTGCCTGACTCCACTTTGCATTGAGACAGGGACTTGTCTACCTGCTCAGGGAAGTGAGGGGCCAGGCCCACCTCTGCTTCCCATAGTGCCTAAGGTACTCTGCTGTTGGTGCAGGGGCTGCCCAGACCCTGATGAATGTGTAAATTATTACTTGGTGCTCAGAGCAGCAGAGTCTGACATTTCCTCCAAGGGATGGTGGGCTAGGGGAGGGTGTGCAGTGGGTGCTTCATCCAAAGTAAAAGCTGATGCTGCTGTCCCGGGCAATGCCGGCAGGAAGGGCTGGAGCCTCTGACCTGCGCTGGCCTCTGACCTAGGGCAACCTCTGCTGGGCTGAGGCCACTGCCTATGCTAAGTGGGTCAGCAACAGGGTCAGCAAAGGCTAATCCCTGTGCTTGTCCATGGCACACTTCTCCCATGCTAAGCACCTTAGACTTAGGACCTGCTCAGTCTGCACAACCCACCGGTGTGGTAGGCACTACCATCTCAAGAATTAGAATTAGGAAACAGGCTGGGACAGGTGGGTAATTTGCCCGGAGTCACAGTGCTAGGAAGAGGCAGGGTCACGACTTGAACTCTGTCCTGTCTGGCTCCAAAAGGAAGCCCCTTGTGCTGCTCTCTCCTCTGGGCGGCTTGGAGTGCAATTCCTTGGCAGCTCGTATCCTCTTGGAAGGAGGAGAGAGAAACAGATGTGGTGCAAGGGCAGACAGGCATGGGCATCCCAGCAGCCCCCTTCTCCTCCCTTCTGGGGCTGGCACTGAAGGGCAGTGTCCCTCAGGCCACTCAGTGCAAGGGCCCCTGGGTAGATCTTGCATCTTTGGCTCATCTTCCCCAAGACCCGGGCACTGGCTCCTCTCAGATGTGTCTGCTGCAGCCATCCCAGCCCCAGGTCCTGGGTGGGAGAAACTGAGCAGGAGGCAGAAATCAATGCCAAAGAAGGAGCAGGCTGCCAAGGCAGCCCCCACCTTGCCAGGCAAACACTGCCCTCTGCAGGGGGCCCTGGGCTGGTCAGGGCAAGAAATGACCCTGCAGCTGTCAGCACTGGCCAAAAATGGAGAAGGAATGGGGCTCCTTGCTGGCCCTTTCCTAATATAGCTCCACTTGCAGCTATTTTAAGCCTGGGAGGACAGAGGGAATTTTATCAGTTCTGAGGCAGTGGCAGGCCTTGGGCAGAGCAGGGCCACTGTGGCACTCCCTGGGACAGGGACTACTGACTTGAGCCTGGCTCCCCAGGGTTTGGCTGCAAATGACCAGGGTTAGGCCGGCTGGGACCCAGGCTCCCCCAGCTTGAAACTGGGCAGATTCAAGAAGATGGCAGAGTTTGGGGACAGAGCCCCCCACCTTCCACACTGTCTCCCTCACAGGCCTCAGACAGGGACACTGGCCACAGGGTCTGCCACTGCAGGGAATCTGCATTTAAAGAAACACGGGACAGACACTGCTTTCCCTACAGAGACCATGCTCTGGGAGGCTCACTCTCAGGTCAGAGTGAGAGGAAGGGCCTCTCACTATGCTGTCCGAGCTGGGCTGCCTCGGCTGGGCGCTTTCCTTCAGAAAGCCTTGAGCTCGGCCAGGCGTGGTGGCTCACGCCTGTCATCCCAACACTTTGGGAGGCCGTGGCAGGTGGATCACGAGGTCAGGAGATCGAGACCATCCTGGCTAACACAGTGAAATCCCGTCTCTACTAAAAATACAAAAAAAAAAAAAAAATTAGCCGGGCATGGTGGTGGGCACCTGTAGTCCCAGCTACTTGGGAGGCTGAGGCAGTAGAATGGTGTGAACCTGGGAGGCAGAGCTTGCAGTGAGCCGAGATCGAGCCACTGCACTCCAGCCTGGGTGAAAGAGCGAGACTCCATCTCAAAAAAAAAAGCCTTGAGCTCACACTTCTCCCTGAGCCTCCTCGCTCCTCCATCCTGCCTCATTGCTGGCCCAAAGGGCCTTTAGGAATGGCCCCTGGGGATTGTGCACCCCACTCCCCTATACCCCAAGAGGAGCAGCCAGAGCTGCCTGTGTCTCTTCTGGGAGGGAGAGGAGGTCCGGGTTTGGAGGGCATAGGTAACCCCACGCACACCCTGCCCCCTCACCACCGCAATGCCTGCTCAGGACAGAATTCCAGAGCTGCCCCCACAAAACAGACTCTTAGTTCAGAGATGCGGACAGGCAGGGAGGCCCCTGGGCCTCAGCCTTTTCCATAGCAGCCACAGCTGGTCCTGTCTCCACCTGCAGCTTCCTCTCTGGGATCTATAGCCAGGTTTGTATGTGGGGGATTCATGTATGTGGTACGAGTGTCCCTGAAGATGGATAAGAAAACACTTCTTTTGGCAAAGCAGAGGGCACTGGGGAACGCCCAAGAGGGAAACACTGCTGTGTCAGTCTCTGAACCAAACCGAGCATCCCAGTCACTGCGACTCCCAGCTCTCAGCTCTCCCTCCTTGCTCCTTGCTCTCCTCACCCAGTGTGATTTGGGCTGCTTCTGCCTCCACAATGACCAGGCTGATGATGGCCCCGGCGCTCAAACTCCCCCCGGTGGAGCCTCCCTCTGACCACCCTGTCTTCTTTGCCCTTTTCCTCCCCAGGTGGTAGCCAACTCTCCAGCCAAGTTAGTATCAAAGGACAGCATGTGTGTGCGCTTGCGTGCCAGCCCCAGCATGTGTCTGTGTGTATCTGACGTGGATAGGGTGTGCCTGCTGGCATGTGTACATGTGTGTGCATATGTATGAGTGGGGTGCACTTGTGCCCCTGGGTGAGCCTGCATGTGTGTGAAGCTGGAGTAGAAGCATTTGGGGGTGGGAGTGGGGGCTCCATTCGATGGTTCTAATTTCATTCCCAATTTCCTGCTGCAGCAGCTGCTTAAGATGCGCCTGGGGTTGGTGACGGTGGTTGGGGGAAGGGGGCACAGGCTGTGCTGCTGCTGGGCCTGTGTGAGCCTGAAGACCTTTCTGTCCTGGCGACCCCTCAGAAGGGCTGCACTGGATCTTGTCTGCCCGGGGAGCACACCTATCCATTGGAGGGAAGAGCCTCCTGTGGGTAGAGGATGGCCAGCCACTCAGCAAACTGGACTTGAGGGGGCCTGGGCAGCCGGAGCCCTGTTCTGAGGAAGAAGCACATTCCCTGAAGCGTCTGGAAGAGCAGAGCTCTGGGCCACCAAGAGGGTGGCCTGCAGGAAGAGCCCCTTCATGGAGAAACCTTGCTCAGAATCCCTGTGGGTGCCACTGGAGCCGCTTTTCGCCTTTGGGGCGTTCTGGACTCAGCTTGGGCTGCTGCTCCCATCCCCTACCCCCAGCCCCACGCCCCGCTTCCCCTGCTGTGTGTGGTGGGAGATCTCTCTGTGCCTGGCAGCCCCTGCAGACCCTGGGAGTGAGCTCAGGCTCAGCCAGGCCCTGCAGGGGATCTGGGAACGCCAAGATGGGCAAGGAAACCCTTCTATGGCCAGGAGTGGTGGCTCATGCCTGTAATCCCAACACTGTGAGAGGCCAAGGCAGAAGGATCCACTTGAGGCCAGGAGTTCAAGACCAACCTGGGCAACATTGTGAGACTCTGTCTTTACAAAAAAAAAAACAAAAATAGTGGCATATGCTTGCGATCCTAGCTACCTCAGGAGGCTGAGGTGAGAGGATCACTTGAGCCCACTTGAGAGGTTGAGACTGCAGTGAGTGGAGATCACACCACTGCACTCCACCCTGAACAACAAAGCAAGACCCTGTATCCAAAAAAAAAAAAGAAAGAAAGAAAGAAAAAAAAAAGAAAAAAGAAAACCTTCTGCACTGGGCTTTGGGGGAGGGTACCAAGGATTTTCCTGAATAGACCCAGACCACCCACCAATGGGAGACTTATGCAGCCTACAGGGGTTCAGGGCCTCGGCTCTGGGAGATCTCTCTCGACACCCACTGCACCCAGCCCTTGCCTTGGCCACCCATGTAACCACCACCTGTTGCCCTTTTCTCCTCCCCGTCCCTGCCTGTACTCCCCCACCCCTCCCCCAGCGCCGACTACCAGGAACGCTTCAACCCCAGTGCCCTGAAGGACTCGGCCCTGTCCACCCACAAGCCCATCGAGGTGAAGGGGCTGGGAGGCAAGGCCACCATCATCCATGCACAGTACAACACGCCCATCAGCATGTACTCCCAGGATGCCATCATGGACGCCATCGCTGGGCAGGCCCAGGCCCAGGGCAGTGACTTCAGTGGGTAAGCGCCTCCCTCCTCCTCCACCACTCAGCGCCTCCAGAGCCCGAGGGGTCTGGGCCATTGGGCGCCATCGGGACCAGCTTTCTTCCTTCACATTGGACCTCCTGGGGGCATGGCCCTTGGAGGGGAGCCAGCCTTCAGCAGGGTCTTCTGGAACGTAGGTATCCTCTCTTCAGACCCTCTCCATGGTCAGCTTTAGGAGAAGGGTGGAGAAATGCAGAAAATGGTGGCTTCTCAAAGTGCTTTTCACAGCCTCTGCATTTTCCCAGGCTCCTTGAGGAGGCTGGCTTAAGAAGAGACTTCTACAGTCCTCTTAACAAGGGGACCATCCTGGAGGCCCCCAGGTCTCTCACAGCGAAGCTGTCCTTTAAGGAGGGGGACGTTGCCAGGTTCTTCCAGCGCTGAGAATTGATTCAAACACACTGGCTGGGTTTCTGGTTTTGGAAGGGGTCTGCGACCAGCTATCCACAGTACTGCTGGCAATCAGTCCCACTAATGGGAGCAATCCCCTCCTCTTTGCCCCAGGAAGCCCGGCCTCAGGGCAGTGGCATTTAAGACATCCTTGGTTCCTGGAGTTCGCCCATTAGCTATGGTTGGGGAATTCGAGGGTTGGTAAAGAAAGAGTTGGCTGAAAATCATTTGTGGATGAAAAATGCTAGCAATGCAAACATTCATGCAGACAGACCTCTCTCTGTGTGTCTCCATGTCTCCCTCTCTGTGTCTCTGTGTCTCCCTTTCTCTGCGTGTCTCTGTATCTCCCTCTATCTGTATGTCTCTTTCTGTCTTCCTCCTTGTTGCTCTCTTTTTCTCTCTCTCTCCCTTTCCCTCTCTCTCTCTCTCTCTCTCGTGTGTGTGTGTGTGTCTGTCTATCTGTTGTTTCTTTCTTACACACATACACACAGTTCCTCACTGTTTTCTATTTGGGAATACCACTGTGTTGGCTGATTCTCAATCTGGGCAACATCTTATCCCTGGGTCAGGACAAGAATTGCAGGATCCCCCAGCAATTCAAGGCAAAAAGTCTTGAAATGACAGCGATGTTTTTTTCCAAAGCCAGGAAAACAGATGTAATAAGAGGGATGGAGGGATTAAAAAGTCCCAGGGAACCCAGTTTCACTTGGCCATTCCAGACCCCAGCCCTTGTGGCCGTGATATGCATGCAGGTTATACAGGGCAGGCTCCCCAGCCCCAAGGGTGGAACAGTGTAGGCTCCCTAGGCTCTGCTGGAACTGAGGAGCCTGGGACCCTCTTGGAGATGCAGTACTTCCCCTAGGCCACCAGGGGGCAGAGGTCACCTGTCCTAGAGCTTCAAGTCAAACTCCCAAGGCTCAGAGCTGCTGCTCTTGGCGTAATTCTGGGCAAGGTTGATTGAATTCCATCATTCAAAGCAGAAAATATGACCATGCAAGTTTAAAAACACAAGCATTAGCTCATGCATACCCAGAAAAACAAGGTTGTCTAAGCCCAAGAGCTAACAGGGATTTCCTGTTAACGTTTCTTTGTCATGTGTGTCTTTGGTGTGCTCTTAAAAGTAGTAGCAATCGCCAAAGGGAAGTTCAATGGAAAATAATGGAAGAACTGCTCTTCACTAACTTTCTGTTTCCTGCACGTTGGGAAAACTGCTATCATTTGATCTCACCACTAGGGCATCCATCAGTTTTGGAACTGATGCACTGTTGATTAATCAAGGCTTCTTGAAGGACCTTTCCCATCTCCCTCCTGTCCCCTCCCGTCCCCTCCCTGTTCTTCCCCTGGTATGCCTGGAGAGGGTCCTCTTCTCCTCTTCCTTTTAATGCAGCCACGCTGAGCTGACCATGCCGTGGTGCCAGTGAGTAACCCTCTTGGCCATAACGTGCTCCCGTTTCTGCTGTTAATTTCCATGGTTCCTTCCTCACTGACCGTGTTTTTTCTCTTTTTCTTCCTCCTTCACCCACCCCGTTCCAATAACTCATTTCTGACCCTAACCCGGCTCTCTTGTGTGCGCTGCCCCTCTGCTATCCCATGATGGACGCGCACTCACGGCTGGGTTTTCCTCTGCTTGGCAGGGCGTCACCGCTGGCGTAAGTAGACTCCGCAGTGTCTGTCCCGTCATCCATCTGTCTGATTGTGGGATGGTGTGTGGGTTTGGTGGGATGTGTCTGAGGACCAGTGGTCAGCCCACGTGCTCTGTCCACGCTCCTCCTCACACCCACCTGTCAGCCAAACGACATCCCTTGCAGCCTTTCCAGGCAAGTAGTTGTCTCTTGGGGTTTATCCAAATAATGTCACTGTGGTCACAGAAATCACAGAGTAATGACACTCACGCTGCAGGCCCAGGCTGGGGTACATACCTGTGTTCTCCTTGCCATGCTTTGGGGTGGCTCCCCCCGCCTTTCCTATCTGCACTGGGACAGTGTAGACCTGGACGTTAGAATCCACACTGAGCCATTATTCAGGGCTAGAAGGTGACAAGGTGACAAGGTAACCTCTTGGAGGCCACTCCCCAGAATCTGCATGGGAAGTGTATCTGCAGGAGCCAGTGCCTGCCATGACCACCCATGGGAGGGGAAAGATGAATCAGATTGGGGACTGCACACAGTGAAGTAAATGCAGCGGTGACCTGATGCTGCGGTGACTGTGGAGTGTTTTCTGTGGCAAGAAGAACAAGCTGAAAGTGGGTCCAGAGAGTGAACTCAGGCCAAGGGCCCAGGACTGCAGGACCTGTTCCATCTTCTCTGCGTGTATTCTCCCTGAGCCTTGGTGTCATGAAAGGCACAGCAGTTTCCTCATCTGACTGCTCATCTGACTGCCAGTCTTGGTCACAGCAGCAACAAGAGTCCCTGGTCTTTGCATGGGGCGGTGGGAAACGAAGCCAGAAATGCTGAGTCCCAAGGGACTCACTCCCGGCAGCTTTCTTGAACCCTTGGAGCCAAGAAAGGCACAGGGTAGCTCATCCTGGGCACATTCCAGGAAAACAGCAGCAAATACCTTCCATCCACTTTCTGGATTGCAGAGCTCCGTAGAGAGGCTCAAGGGCCTTGCATCCACGCCTTCCCTCACCCACTGCACAGTTCACACTCCCTCCTTCCCTACCCTCCCAGTGGGTGAGGAGCCAGTACCAGGGAGACCCAGTTGTGCCTTCCTGTTGCCCATCTCACCCAGACCTCAGGAACCCTTGGGACTCCTCCCTATACTAGAAATGGCCTGTCCCAGCAACAGGAAGATTCCACCCTCTCTTTTGCTCCCTGGGCAGCTGCAGGCTCCTCCCTGGCTGGACCCCAGAAGCCTCTGCTGGTCTTTCCCAGCTGATTCCAACCACAGGCTGCCAGTACCTATAGCTCTCTGGGCCAGGGCGGGGCCTTCAGGGAAGCCAGGGCAGCTCCACCCAAGCTCGATCACCTTTCCCCACCTCTGCTCTTGTAGCCCACCCTGAGCCAAACACAGGGACCAGTCCTGGGAGACTAGATCAGTTCCCTGTCGCACTCCTTGCAGGGAGGGTATAAGACATGGACATTGGGGAGGTTCCTCTTCCAGCCAACCAGCCCTCTGGGGGAAAGGGAGAGGCAGGCAGGAGAGTGCTGGACAGGGCATCTCTCCAGGCATAGGTCCAGGGCCTCCTACTGGGCAGAAGTAGCCTTCCTGAGCCCTATGACTACAGGGAGCCTAATGCAAAGGACACAGGGCTAGCAGCCAGGAAACCTAGGTTCTTGCCCAATGGGACCCCTATCTGCTGTAACCTGGGGCTAGTTGGCTGGCCTTTCTGGACCTCAGCTTTAGCATCTGTAAGAGGAGAGGGCTGGGCCAGCAGTCTGTTACTGTTGTGGGCTTCACCTGAGCCCTCCCACGCCTCTGAGAAGGTGGGCTGGGTGGCTTGGTCCTCTGGCCCCCTGGCCAGGGCAAGTGGGCTGTAAGGCTTTTGAACATGGCCTGCACTGCAGTCTGATTCAGGCTGGGAGGCACTGGACCCGAGGGGCTCTAGGGTTCCTTCTGGCTCTGATCTAGGATTTGTTTCTTCAGCCAAGAGTTTTGTGCACCTATCATGTGCCAGACCCTGGGAGCCTAAGGGAAGGTCACGTGGTCCCCCACAGAGAGCTGCGCTTCTCTGGGACAGAGGACCAGTGGCTTCCGTGCAGCCCCACTTCCAACTTCCCCAGGCCAGAAATCCCCTGTCCCTGCAGGCCATGCCAGGGCCGTGCCTCGCTGCCTTGTTTCTTACCAGCTCCCAGCACAGTCAGCCTACTGGCACTGAGCCCAGGGCCCCAGTCTTTTTCCAGGGCAGTGACAGCACTGGCAGCTCCTTGTTTGGATCCAAAAGTGTGAGGAGGGCAGCAGATGGACCCTGAGGAAGCCTCTGGGTCCCCGAATGGCCTCTCCCCAGCCAGCCCCAAACTCATGGCCTGCTCAGGGAGGTCAAAGAAGACCTGTTCTGTTTCCTCCCTCTGTAAAGGGGATCTGGGGGTGGGGATGTCTCTGCTGATGTCTCTGATGGAAACTGTGGCTCCCCAGTTTCCATCGGAGGTAGCTGAAATAGTGCCTCCATCCCACAAGCTGAGCCTCTAATCTCAGAGTCCTTCTGACTTTGGAAAGGCATTCCAGGGCCCTGATCACCCAAAAGGTCAGATCCACACTGAGCAGCCACATTAGGGATAGGGGTGGGGGCAAGGCCTAGGCTTGGAGTTAGCACTGGGGAAGGGCAGACCTGAGGGATCTGAGCCTCCTGTCTCTCATGAGGGAGGGGAGTCACTGCTTCACTGTGACCAACCTGAGCACCGAGGACCCAGGTCATGCCCATATCTCAAGTTCTCAGACAGCAATGGGTAAAGGCAAGGTGGGGACAGAACAATAGGGGCCACCAATGGGCATGGAGCAGGGACCCAGCAGGGTGGGAACCGGGCTCCAGCCTAGCCCTCGCCCACGGCCTCTCTCTGCATTGCAGGAGCCTCCCTATTAAGGACCTTACCGTAGACAGCGCCTCTCCCGTCTACCAGGCTGTGATTAAGAACCAGAACAAGCCGGAAGATGAGGCTGACGAGTGGGCACGCCGCTCCTCCAACCTGCAGTCTCGCTCCTTCCGCATCCTGGCCCAGATGACAGGGACAGAATTCAGTGAGTGCAGGCTCTTGGGGTGGGTGCAGAGGAGGGAGATGCTAAGGGGCCACTGGGGGCCTGGGCCCAGCACTGCAGAAGCCAGGGAGTCCTGCTACCTGCCCTTGAAGGTGGGCCAGCCTTGATGGTTTGTCCGCGGCTGGCAGGGCTCCTTCTGGGCCCCTCGGACAGGCTGTCTGGTGACAGCAGCCTTCTGCTCCAATGTCAACTCCAACAGTGAGCAGCAGGCTTGGTGTGCAACTTCCGGGTGAGATGACTGCCCAGGGCTGGGATGAGGCCCTCTCAGGCCACCCCCTGACCCTTTCCCAATGTCCTCTGGGGCCTCTGCCCAGCATACAGTGGACAGGCAAAGGGGTAGTCACCATGTTGGGCCTGGCTGAATCCTGGGGACTCAGTGCCCACAGAGCCCCAGCAACTTTCCTTGCTGTGTCTCCTGTGAGTGCCCTGACCAGCTCCTTTCTACCCACAGTGCAAGACCCTGATGAAGAAGCTCTACGAAGGTCAAGGTAAGTGCCTGGACTCAGGCTCTGTGGCCTTGCCCTCTAGCCCCGTCCCTTCCCGGGCAGCCCCCAGGTCACATCACTTATGGAAGGAACCTCTCAAGTTCATGGATTTGGAAAGCCTGGCCTGCAAAGGGCTCCAGCTGACACTAGCTTGAGGCGGCATCCTGGGTCAGTGAGGCGGGCACCTGGACCCGAGTCCTGTCCTCCAGGCCCAGGCTACAAGAGCGAAGGCTCTGGGCTCTCCCAACTTCATCCCTGGGCAGGGGCAGGGCTGCTTTGGCCTTTGCTGGGCTGTTGAGAATGAGGGCATCTTTCCCTGTGAGGACACCCGGCTGGCCACCTTGCCCACCCACTCATCTCAGGGCCTGTTCCCCTGTGATTCCAAAGGCTGGGCACTGGGAAACAGGCACTCAGGGGTCTGTGCTGGACACAAACGCCTGACCCCTGGACTCACCTGTCCAGACCCACGTTGAGGTATCAGTTCTGTAAATTGCTTAAAGCAAAATAGCTGCTGAAAAAAAGAACAAGCCCTGGACATGAGGACGGGTTTGTGCCAAGCTGGGGGTCTTAGAGCATGGTTTCCCCCTCAGTTGCAGGTCTGAGGCCATAGCCACCAACCTACCATTGTGGCCCATCAGGTGCTCATAGCATGAGGGGCCATGCCATCCTGGAACTCACTGGAACCCGCTAGGGCCTTCCACAGTGAGGAGCAGGGCTCATTGTGACTGTGTGGACACTTCCGGTAGCAAATATGTCATCCGCATGTTCTTCCTGGCACTGTCTGCCTTGGGCCAGTGCATCCTGTGGCAGCCTCTGTGCAAGGGGCTGGGGCTCAGGGCACCCTCCCACCCTGGGCCAAGCTTTCTGTACTTTCTAACCAGCAGGCCCAACACTCAGTGGCCATGTGACCCGCGCAGAGTAAGACTCGAGCCAGCTTAGACTTGTGGATTTTATTTTTGAACCAACACTTTTGCCAACTCAAGTTGCTCTCACTTTTTGGCCAGGCATCCAAGTCTAAGGTGGGGTCGTGCCAGTCCTGCTAAGGATGGCATGCAGTCCCAATAACAGTTCTTAACCCTTCAGTGCCTGCAGGGCATCTAAAGAGTCCGCGATGAAGGGATGTTTGATTTAGCACAGAAGTTAAGCTCCAGCTACTTTAAGTCCTAGAACTCTCAGCTCTCCCCTCCTGCTGTGCTCCGCTGCCCCTGCGTGCTGCTCCCATGCTTGTCTTGCCCTCCTCTTAGAAGCCACCCCTGTAGCTGCTTCAGTGAGCAATGCAGATGTTCCCAAACATTTGATAAAGGAGTCTTTAAATCACACACCCCAGAGCAAGCGGCTTCAAAATCCCCCCGGGTTCCTTCCAGCAAGAGGCCAGCAGGGGGCCTCTTTTCTCCCTCCCCTGGGACCCAGAGCCCCGCCCTCTCGGCTCCCTTCTGGTTCCTTAATGTTCTGCTTCCCTCTGGTATGCAAGGCAGTCATGCTCAGCTTGTGCCTCATTAGCCAGATGTCTTTAGAACGGGAAAGAGTACTGTGGAAGTGCATTGCAGCAAACTTTTGTCATTTCTTTCCCCTGGAATGTTTGCAGGCTCTGCAAAATTATTGAGTGAGGAGAGCACAAAGGCAGTGTTGAAGGGGGTCCCCAGGCCTCGTCCTTGGCCTTCCCCTTCCCTCCTTCAAGGAACATCTCTTGAAGTTTGTTCTGCCTGGTCTTGAGGGTAATTGAAGGGTGGGAGAGTAGTCCTTCTGCCAGCGGCCTAACCCCATGAAAGCTTGGTTCAGCCTCAGCAAAAGGCAGCCTTTGGAGCCTCTCCCCCAGCTACGGCAGGGTTTCATCCTAGGGAAATCTGGGAAGAGGGCCTGGGAAGTGGCTCCAGTTGACTTCCTCCCACCGTCCCAGGAAGCTTCCCTCACCCCATTAGCACCTGTCTCTGGGGTCTCAGGCCCTGCAGTGGAGGCTCTGAGGCATCCAGCCAGCCTCTGCCTAGGTCTGGAGGGGGCTCCTCTCCCTTCTTCTGACTTTAATTTCTGGAGAGTTGTCCTCATGGGCAGAGCCACCCATGTCACTGAATCCCAAACAACTATCCCATGGAGCCAGAGGCGGGTGCAGTGGGTGTAGCAGTTTTAATCTGTCTGTGATTGAAGCCTAAAGCAGTGTCTGTGATCACTGGTCATGGCTGGGGCCCCAGGCTCACCCACGTCACCGTCTGAGCAGAAGGGAAATGCTTTGTCCCACCCTGGTCCAGGCCGGTCAAGAGTCTTGTTCCTCAGGGGCCTGAGCCGCACTTCTATCTGTTCCCACTTCCAAGTTCAAAGCTGCACCCCTAGACTCTCCTGACCCATCTTATTGGCTGAGAGCAGCCACATTCTCTTTCTCCTTCCAAATCCCAGTGGGGATTCTCAGGGTCTGTCTTGAAGGCTGAGTTTCCCCAGGGAGGCTTCACTGTAAACTGCTTCCAAGTGTCTCACTCCAGCAGAGCCTGAGTTTGCCAAGCCTTTGCATGGTGACACCGACACAGTCTTATACCCGTGCAAACGTGCTTTCTCCTTCCTGGCGCTGTGTGGTGAGAAAGTTAGCGGGAATGTTGAGTGAGTAGGCAGGGGCTCTGGGACCTCGAGGTCAGGTGTGAATCCACATGTGAAGAAGACCTTGCAAACTTTCCCTTCACCTCCATCACTGCTCTGCCTCCAAGGTCCACCCCCAGAGTCCCATGACAGCTCATAGCCCTCTTCTCCTCTCAGGTCCTGGCTCCTAATGGTATCTCTGTGTCTGGTAGCATGTAGCTTCTATCTGAGGCTCCAGTGCCAACCTGCTGGCCAGTCCAAGATAGAGTATAATTTCCAGAGACTCTATCTTTACGGGTGAGGTGGGAGAGGCCTGAACAGCCCAGGCATCAGCTATGAATTTAGCTTCCCACTCTAGAAGGACCCAGGCACCTTAGGAAATTGTCCGGGCTGACTTGAACATCAGCCTCCTGCCTACTTCCACATAGGAGCTACTCTAGTAGTTATAGGTGATGCTGTGGCTCCCCAGTTTCCCTCGGAGGTAGCTGAAATAGTGCCTCCTTCCCACAAGCTGAGCCTCTAATCTCAGAGTCCTTCTGACTTTGGAAAGGCATTCCAGGGCCCTGATCACCCAAAAGGTCAGATCCACACTGGGCAGCCACATTAGGGATTGGGTGGGGGCAAGGCAGGGCTTGGATCTGCAAGGCATCTGGATCCCACTGCTTGGGGGAACCATCCTGGATGTAGCCCAGCATGAAACCCAGACATCCCCCTGATCCCTTATAAGTGCAGCCTCTGCGTTTCCCTGATGCCCGCCTGGGTAAAGAGCTCTGCACCTCCCCATCCTTCCAAGCATTAGGAACAAAGCTGATCTTAGTGAAGAGTCCCTAGAGGAGCTGAAGGTGAGGGTTGCATCACACAGCCCTTTCCATCCCAGATCATGTAAAAATCCTTCCATGCCCCTTTTCCATCATGCAAACATTAAGCTTCTTCCAACAAAATGCCAGGGCTCACTGGCTCCGCTTCTTCCCTCCTGCAGCCTCAGACCCCCCCTTCCCTCCCTCCTCTGGGCAGTCTCTCAGTTTTGCCCCCACTGCAGCCACCTCGCTTACTTGCCGCACAGCACAGGGCCCTCCTGCCAATGGGTGCCCCCGCCAATGGGCCCCTTGTAAGAAAGCAATGAAAAAATTACCTTTCTTCTTTGGATTTTGAGTCCCTGGTGTTCTGCCACCCTAGCGAGTTTGAAAACCACAACTGGAGCACCAGGGATGTTGCCCCAGGTGCCACTGCCTAAGCAGCCCCTGGGGAGTCTTCTGTCTTGCTCTTGCTCTCCTGTCTCTTTTCCTCTTTCCTGTGCCTTCCTCTCCTGGCTCCTTTCCTTGGCTAGCTGAGGATTTTCAAACAGCTTCAAGTAGAGCATGCTCACTAGATCGGACTCTCCAGGGCTGTCCCTGTCCCTGTCCCTGTCACCAAGCACTGATGACAAACTATTACCCAGCCTCCACAGGCCTTGCTAGGACTTGACGATTTACAGGTTAACTGCCTGTGTCTGATCTTGTGCCCCTGTGTTCTGGGTAGTGTCTATGGGATGGTCAGGACTGTTTGTAGTGCTGTCAGCAGGACTCAAGGAGCCCCGCCACACCACCTTTGCTCGTGCCATCTCCACCCCTTCACCCCAACCTCAGATAGGCAGGTATGTGGCAAGGGAAGAAGACGCCGGCACTTAGATTGTGATTCTGCCCCTGAGTTTCTGTGTGGCTTTAGGTCATTCATGTGACCTCTCTGGGCTTCAGCTTCCTCTTAGTATAAGGAAAGTTCAGACTAGACTGGTGGTTTTCAAATATGTTATATGTTAGCAGTGGGTCCCTTTTGTCAAACAGTCTTAGACAGAGACCCAGTATGCAGGATTCAAGGGGTAGAGAGAGAGACTGCTAGGTAAAGCACGTGCAGAACCGAGGACCTCTGTGAGTGTGCGGACGTGGGGGCCAGACCCGATGACTGTTACTGTGCAGAAATAGAAGGCCAGCACTGCCACATCTTCTTTTCAAAGACTTAAAGTTGCTCTTCCTGATTTTTATATGCTAGCAATTCACTTTTTTTTTTTTTTTTTGAGATGGATTCTCACTCTGTCTCCAAGGCTGGAGGGCAGTGGCGCAATCTCGGCTTACTACAACCTCCACCACCCAGGCTCAAGCGATTCTCCTGCCTCAGCCTCCTGAGTAGCTGGGATTACAGGCATGTGACACCATGCCTGGCTAATTCTGTATTGTTAGTAGAGACAGGGTTTCACCATATTGGCCAGGCTGGTCTTGAACTCCTGACCTCAAGTGATCCACCAGCCTCGGCCTCCCAAAGTCCTGGGATTATAGGCGTAAACCACCGTGCCCGGCCAACTTCTTTTTTTTCTTTTTCTTTTTCTTTTCTTTTTTTTTTTTTTTTTTTTTTTTGCGACAGAGTCTCACTCAGTCACCCACGCTGGAGTGCAGTGGTGCAATCTCAGCTCACTGCAACCTCCACCTCCCAGGTTCAAGTGATTCTCCTGCCTCAGCCTCCTGAGTAGCTGAGACTACAGGTGCATGCCATCACACCCAGCTAATTTTTGTATTTTTAGTAGAGACGGGGTTTTACCATATTGGCCAGGCTAGTCTCAAACTCCTGACCTTGTGATCTGCCTGCCTCGGCCTCCCAAAGTTCTGGTATTACAGGCATGAGCTACCACACCCGACTAACTTCTTAATTAAACTTTTTACTTTGAGATAATTGCAAATTCAGTGCAGTTATAAGAAATAATAGAGATCCCATGTTCCCTTTACCCAGCATCTCCCAATGGTAGCATCTTGCAAAATGAAAGCACAATAACACAAAGAGGATGCTGACACTGATACAGGCAAAACACAGAACTTCCCATCACCCAGGATGCCCCATGCTGCCTTTTTATAGCCATACCCACTCCCCTCCAGCACCCACCCACCTCCTTAACCTCTGGCAACCACTCATTTGTGATCTGTCCTGCATCTCTATAATTTTGTCCTTTTCAAGAATGTTATATAAATGGAATCATACAGCATGGGACCATTTAAGATTGGCCGTTTTTAAATCAGCATAATTCCCAGGGGTCACCCAAGTGGTTGAGTGCTCCAATTGTTCATCTATTCCCTTTTATTGCTAAGAAGCATCTCATGGTATGGACTCAGAAATTAATTTTTAAATTGAGTTGGAAGCACTGTACAGGTTAAACATACTGTGTTTGTGGCTGGATGTGGCCCTTTGGCCACCAGTGGACACCTCTGGTCTGGAGGATGCGACTGGACCTTCCAGCCTGGAAGGCCTGCATTCTGATGCCTGTGGCACTGGCCTTTCTCAGGTGTTCTCTTCCTCCATTCATTCCCACGTTTCTGGCTGCTGCTTGCCTGCTCTGTACTGTGCCCTCAGCTGAGCAGGTGTGGGTTGAGCCCCAAGAGGCCCCACTGGTGGGAAGTGGCCGGAAGTCCTGGCCCTCTATCTGTGACAGTGACCTTGTGAGTATGTGTGGGTGTGCACGCATGTGCCCAGGCTGTGCTCAGGCCTGATGGGCAGGCGTGGGCAGGAGCTGTGTGCAAAGGCTTCTCTCTGGGGACAGTGAAGGCTTTTCGAGGCCAGGGCAGCACAGGGAGGGGGCAGGTCTGCCCACCAAGCCTGATCGCGAGGGATAGGCGCTCTTCCTTCTTGATGCCCAGCTAGGGGACAGAGATCATGCGAGGTGCACCTGTCTGTTTGGTTCAATCCTGAGAGCTCACAGCCAAAGCAGCCCTGCCTAGCCCTCACTACATGGACCAGGGAGGCCCCCTTTAGTCAGTCTGCCCTCAGGGCCATTAGCCAGGTTCCTTCTCCATGGCTCCCAACTCACTCAAGGCAGGAACTTCAGTCCCTCCATCCTGGTCCCCAAGACTCTGGGTCTTGCCCTAACGCAGGCCTGACCACTTACAATGTACCCCATGGATTGCATAGCTTCTCCAAGCCCATTCCCTCCCTCCCATGCCCTCTGCCCCACCTGTTAGACAGGGGAATGGTGAACACATTCCCTAACCCCTTTCATTCTTCCTCTCTTCTCTCTCTCCTTCTGTCTCTGTCTCTGTCTCTCTCTCTCTCTCTCTCTGTGCCACAGGGAAAGGTTTGAAACGGAACGTAACAGCCCACGTTTTGCCAAATTGCGCAACTGGCACCATGGCCTTTCAGCCCAAATCCTTAATGTTAAAAGCTAAAAGGCTGCCTGGAATCCCCCCACCCCGACAGGCTGGATCCCCTCCCTCCTTACCCCCACACAGATCTGGCATGTGAGCCCCACGGTGATGCTTGACAATGTGTAACTGTGCTGGGGGCACCTCTGATGGCCAACCGCAGCATTTCTGTCCTCTGCCCTCCCCAGAGCTGATGCTGGGGCCCAGCCCCCTGCAGCTCTGTACCCACCAAACCTCCCAATTCCTCTGTACCCACCAACCTGCCCCATTCGGGGCAACCCTTGCCACCCCCCAAATTGCCTGTAGCCCAAGCCCCTGCCCTCTGCACAGGGCCTTAGCTGTAGACCAGAGAGGGCATGAGGGGTTTGCTGGCATAACACCCCAGAACCAAGGGAAATGGATGGGCCACTACTCGGTATCCCACCATCCTTAGTTCCTGGCCTCATCCCCTCCTAGAATGAGTCACCCATAGATCAGGGTCTGGGGAAGAGGCTGATCCCTGGCCCTGCCCGGCTCCCTCGCTGTCCTCTGGAGCTCAGGGCAGCCCAGAATAGGGCTCTTTGAAGAGGAAGTGGAAGCCCCAGGGTAGATGAGGCAAAGACCCCTCCTGGCAGTGGTGAGGTGGGGGCATGCACCCTCCTTTTTGTACCGTGTGTGCTGGCTCCATAGTTCTCTCTTCTGTACATATAAGCATGCTTGTTCTGAAATAAAGAAGATTTGAAGTGAACCACACCAAGCCCCAGTCATGCTGTGCCTGTGTGTGTCCCACCTGAGAGGGGCTGTGAGGCCACGATCTGGCACAGAGAGAGGAGAGGCGCCACCAGAAGAGGGGCAGGGGCAGTGCCCACCAGTCCCAGGACCCAGCGCAGCTCTGGTCCTGCTGCTCTCCTACCCCACAGGTCCCGAGCCCAGCTGCAACCCAGGGTGGGAGGATGGCTGGTAGGAATCTGTGCTGAGGCCCGTTGGGCACCCTTAGTCACCCACAGGGCAGTGCGTATGGGAATACTTGAATGCCCCCTGCCTCTCCTCCCACACCCTGCTGCAACCAGCAGACTGAGCCATTGTCCTGCCCCGCCCCATCAGAAGGCACCCCGCAAGCTGTTTTCGCAAGAAGGAGCTACTTATGCTCGATCCTGGTCCAGAGGCAAGAGAAGGGTTCCAGTGGGCACACCTGGGCTGAGAAGCAGTTCACAAGGGAACTCAGGGGGCCAGGGCTGGGGCTCAGGGGAGAAGAGATGGAAGGCAGCCCTGGCAGATTATTGCTCAAGTGTCAGGAGGCAAGAGGGCTGGGAAGGCTTCCACCTGGGTCTTGCTCCTGGCTCCCACCCACCTGTGGCCTTGTCCTAGTCCTGAGCTTTTAGGAAGGGGTAGAAAGGGCAGCAGCAGTCAAAATGATCCCAGCCCGGCCTCAGGCTCATGTCCTGCTGAGCTGTGACCCACTAGCTAGCACCCTACTCACCTGACCCAGGCCCGACCGCTTAGAAAGTACCCCATGATGGCAAGGCTTCTCCAGGCCAATTCCATGTCCCTGATTGTGTGAAATCACAGGCTGAGGACATGAGAGTGGTGGCACTTACATTAGAAGCAGATGCTGAGGCTCAGCCCTCAAGGCTGTCCTGCCTCCTCTGTGGCTGGGCTGGCCAGAGCCCTGCGCCCATTCCTGCTGCCTGGGCAGAGGCTTTCCCTCTGCCTCCAGGAACCTTAGCAATCCCACCAGGAGGGGGTGGTGTTTGAGGCCACTCTCTCCTGCCTATCCACTCTGAGATGCTCCCTAAAGCCCCCTGCCAACCTATTTTGGCTTCCCACCTCATCCTGCCTCCAGCAGTCTGATGCCTGGGCCAGGCAGGCTTCATTCATCCTGCTGCCTTCATCTAGGCCTCGTGGAGCACACCCATATTTGGCTGATGTTTTATAGAGAACTTGCAAGGCCCAAGGATGGGTTGGTGGCAGGGGTCTGCCAGATACAGAGAGGTCCTGGGCAGTGGGTATCCTGAGGCTGGCAAAGGACCTCAGCCAACCACTAAGAGTTGGTGGGCTCTTGGACCCCTGCTCCCAGACCCCAGCCTGTAGGAGCCCTCTTGGAGCCACCTAGTTGAAGCCCTGCCTTCCCACCTACCCCAGACCCCTTCACATAGTGCCCTGGGGGACCCCAGGCTGGGTTCCGTGTAAACCTCTCGGTATAAGCAGGAAAGATGTCTTCATTCAGCATCCAGTGTCTGTGGGCATTTGTGGAGATGCTTGACTACTGTGAGTGCTAAAGGAATCAGAAAGGGCCAATATAACTGTGTTCCCAATGCAAGGATGATCATGTATGGTCCAGAGACAGGGAGCATCCCTCCAAGTGATGGATCAAAGAAGGCTTCCTGGAAGAAGAGGTCAGTGTATTTTATCTTCAGGAATGGTTAGAATTAGGGTGGAAGTAGATACAAAAGCCTAGACAGATACTCTAAGCAGAGCAAGCAGAGATGCTGATGAGAAGTGGTGTCCCAAAACCCCAAGTTAATCATTTTGGTTGGAATGGAGAGAATGCAGAGGATGTCATGGTTAGCAGTGGTCTGCATCTAGACTCCCAGGCCATGGGATTTTGAATGCATTCTGAAGGCAAAGTGGAACTAGCAAAGGCTGCAGGGCACCTTTCACACTATAGCTGATGAGGTGTTCTTCACCTAGACCACAATGGCAGCGTGGGCCCTGGAGTTGCAGTGGAGCATTCCTGGGGCAAAGTGATGCAGCTCAGGGTTCCCCTGAGCCATAGTCACCAGGCAGCAAGGTGGAATGTAGACTAGGTAGGTGGCAGCATGAATAATTTCAAGATCAACCATCTGACTGGTATTCTATCATCAACCCAATCAACAGAGATTTTCATGCTTCACCATCTTATCCAACACAAGTAGCATCATCACCCCCATAGTGGCAACCACCCCTTTAGCACTGTCAATATCAATCACAAGGCCCCCACCATCACCAACAGTTCTGACCCAAGCCCAGTGACAACAACTCCAAGACCCAGCATCACCACCACCACCATCCCCATCCTTTCCAGACATAGTATCATAGTTATCAATAACAGCATCAACCAAACCCCACCATTCCCACCACCAAGAGCCACCATGGAAGAGCAGGGGCACACAGTCAACATGCTCCACCTTGATGCTAACCAGACTGAGGGAAGAGATAAGCTGAAAAGGGGACGATAGCCAGGCTGTGTTTCTCCTGGCCTCGCCGTCCCCCCAAGGAGCCATGAGCATTTGGGTCTAGTTTGGTTTTTGCTTAGATGTTTAAACTGAATTATGACCAAGGCAGGAGGCAACTGTAGATCTTAGATCAGGCTGGGATGATCTCACCAGCACTGTCTTTAGGAATGAAGCCAGGGCCAAGTGAGTTCTCCACAGTGCTTGCTCTATGATGCGCCCTTCAGGATGCTTCTGGGGGCTTGTGGAACTTCAGGCAGGAACTGACATGGAATAAGAGCCCAAGATCCTTCAAGACACCCTCTAATGCCTCCTCTGCCTTCCCTAGGCCCTGGCTTCTTGGTGTCTTTAGACAGTGGTGCCAGAGAGGATGCCACTCAGCAAGAACCCCAAGCAGCAGGCTCCCTTACGTGCATACCCAGGTATACCTGGTGGTGATCACTGTCCTGGTGCTGCGGTCAATGATGAATTTTCCTAGGGCCCACATCCAGCTCCAACTTCATGCCCTGGAATCCAGGGTTTATTTGGAGTTCTGGCTGGGGAGATCAGCAGGTAAGCTGGCCTAACAGTGAATTGGAGCCAAGGAGACAGGCAAAGCCAACTTCCTATTCATTCTGCAGAATACTGTCCCCAGCCTGGACACTGTCATTGCCCTGGTCCTGTGCAGTGTCCTCATTTCCAAGCAGCCTACTGGAAGTGTGGTGTAGGGCCATGGAGAGCAGATCAAGGAGATCAGTGTTCTGTGTCAGCCTGAGCCATCCCAGGCCATACCTGCCCACACTGACAGGAGGGTCTGAGCAGCCAGCTCAATGGTGTGGCTTCAGAGACTGCATCTACTTCTCTGAGGTAGTCACATCACCGGCATGGCTTCCAGAAGCAAGGTTCTTTCACAAGCGGGCTCATGGAAGGGTCAGAGCCAGGCACGACTGCAGGCCTGCAAGCTGGGCTGTCCGAGACTGCCTCCCTGAGCATTAAGTCAGGGAAGACCTGGGCAAGATGTAGCCACTGCTCTTGCCCATCCCAAAAGCTTCCCACGCAGTTATGGAGAAGGATGGCACTCTCTCTCCCATGGGGGCAGTCAACCTCAACCTTGCCACTTCTCCAGCTCTATTCTTCCATGACCCTCTCACAATATTTCATGCTCTTTTTACCATACACCTCACCAGATGGAGGAAAGCAATTCAGTGATGCTTTTGCAAATAGCTCAGGGCCCGCTTGCATTCCTATCTAGGGCAGACCCCTTTAGTGCCAGCTACTCCAAGTGTGGCCCACAGGCCAGCAGCATCAGCATCACCTGGAAGCCTGTTAGAAAAGTGAACTCTCGGCTGGGTGCGGTGGCTCACGCCTATAATCTCAGCACTTTGGGAGGCCGAAGCAGGTGGATTACCTGAGGTCAGGAGTTCAAGACCAGTCTGGCCAACATGGTGAAACCCCATCTCTACTAAAAATACAAAAATTAGCCAGGTGTGGTGGTGCATGCCTGTAATCACAGCTACTTGGGAGACTGAGACAGGAGAATTATATGAATCTGGGAGGTGGAGGTTTCAGGGAGCTGAGATCATGACATTGCACTCCAGCCTGGGCGAAAGAGTGGGACCCCGTCTCAGTTTAAAAAAAAAAAAAAAAAAAAAAAAAAAAAGAAATACGGACTGTCAGCTCTGCCCCAGACCTATTTAACTAGGAATTCATTTTAAGAGGATCCCCAGGGGCTTCAAGCACACACGGAAGTTTGCAAAGTGTTATAGTGGTGAGGCCTCAAGCCCTTTTCTGCCACTTTGCAGCTTTGTGATGTTTTACTAGAGACACAATCTCTCTGGACCTCAGATTTCTCATCTACAAAATGAGGGTCACAATCCCAATGGCTCAGGGAGGTTGAAATGATAACATGGAGTAATAGGGTAATTTCTTTTTTCTTTTTTTCTTTTTTTTTTTTTTTTTTTTTTTGAGATGGAATTTCACTCGTTGCCCAGGCTGGAGTGCAATGGCACGATCTCGGCTCACCGCAACCTCTGCCTCCTGGGTTCAAGGGTTCAGCCTTCCCAGTAGCTGGGATTACAGGCATGCGCCACCACACCCGGCTAATTTTTTTTTTTTTTGAGACGGAGTCTCGCTCTGTTGCCCAGGCTGGATGCAGTGGCGTGATTTTGGCTCACTACAAGCTCCGCCTCCCAGGTTCACGCTGTTCTCCCGCCTCAGCCTCCCGAGTAGCTGGGACTACAGGCACCACTTAGTAATGGAAAGTATTGTTATTCTAATTATTTCAAATAAGAATAGTGCCTTTTATTGGGGAAAGATTCTACTTGGCTGATCACAACACAACAAGAGGTTTATTTCTTCCTCCACGAGGTACCGGTTAAGGATTCAAATCACAACATCCCTCAATCAGATTCTGCTATTCTTACTGATAAGTTGTAGGACTCTGAGCAACTGAATTATCTTTGTTACCATTTCCTCATCTATTAAATAGAGTCCATGATACCCACATCAGAGGGCTGCTGTGAGGAAGGAAAGACATCATCATGCCTGGCACATAGCATGAGGTCAATAAACAAACAGCATAAAATGGGGGGAGTCATTCCCACTCGCAGGAAATGCATTTATCCAGTTGCTGTTGTTGCAAATACAAATCAAAGAGTAAAGAATGTGCATTTCTTTGCTTTCCTATAATTTAATTTTTATTCTCTGCCCACCCCATTTTACAGTTAGCCACCTAGCTCTGACTGCTCTTGTCTTTCTAGAGTGGTTCTAGGGAAGAGATGCTTACAGAATGCCAAGGCACTCAGGGTGGGGGCGTGTGGGCATACCTGGTCCTCTGTCAGGTTCTGCCTGCACTGGCATCTGCTGAGACATCCCCAACCCATCTGGTCCACACTTGCAGAGTGATCGCCTTTCTCTTTCCCAGTTACAAGGTCTTTCAGATCTGCAGGTGCTCAGGACCATGTTCTTGTCACTCTTGGGTGCATGGTAAATTCTCTATGGCACCCAGGCCACACAGAGGCATGGGAATCTTTGGGCTATTTCAGGTCTGTCTGGCCCCTCACCATGGGCATGGGGAACCCTGGGGTCCTGCCACTTCCCCAGGTTTGACCTTGAAAAGGAGCACAGGGGCTTCCATTCTTGAATCCCCTTGCCACAGTGCCCACTTTTGTCCAGGTAACCTTGCTCTGTCTGCCATGGTAGCTTTCAGCCATCTGTATTGTTGGTGCCGAGTCCTTCAGAGCCCAAAGCCTAGGTTCTCACAACTCCAGAGCCTAAGTTCTTGACACTCAAATATCTTCACTCTGCTTTTTTTGCTGTAACATTCCTTCCCAAGGTAGCACATGCCCTCGACTGAATGGGGAAGGGTGAAAACAGGATCAGGGAGGAACCTGGGTGGGTAATTCCATCGGCTTTTCTACCACACTGTTTTGCTGAAAAAGAAAAATTAGGAAGGACAGAAAAATTTGAGAGGTGGGGGTGGGAAATGCCTCCAGGATTGAAAAAGTTTTTGATGTTATTGGGACCCTTCTGTGGTCTGAGCCTCTGCTCCTGGGATCCTGGAGGAGCTCCTTCCCTCAGCTGGAAGACATACCCTCTGAGGATCCTACTCTGTTTGCAAGGCAGGTGGCGCTTTCTGCCCAGCCTGCCTCTGTTGCACCCACCTGCCCCCATGCAGAGGGGCCTCATGGGGTCTCCAGGCTCCCTTGACCTGTTGTCTTTTTGGTCCCACCTCATCAGCACCCCTATTGAGCATGCGCCAGTGTGCACCAGCCAGGCCACCACCCCGCTGCTGCCCGCTTCTGCCCAGCCGCCTGCTGCTGCCTCTCCCAGTGCAGCTTCGCCACCCCTGGCTACAGCTGCTGCCCACACTGCCATCACCTCTGCCGCCGCTACAGCCCCTGCTTCAAGTTCTGCCGACAGCCCAAGGTAACTGGCCCACAGGTGCCGGGCCTGACCCTGGGGAAGGGAGACAGGAAACGCCCCACTCTGGGTCCACCTATGGCCAGCTGTGTCCAAGGTAGTTAGGGCCCACAGGCCTGGAAGAAGCCAAGGCCAGTGCTGCTTGGTGCAGAGTGTGAAGGGGAAACTGAGGGTGAATTTCAGGGGTGTGCACCACTGTAGCAGGGACTGTCACTCTGCCCCCCAGGGACACATACACCAGTGAGGGAGGTAACAGTCTCTCTCATAGATACATACACACACTCATACACACAGTGTTAGATAACAAAAGGGGACTGTGTGAAAAGTCTTTGTTCCTGGAACTCAGATTAGGTAGAATGAAAGTCATCCCTGTGGGCTGGAGAAATCAAGGAAGGTTCCATGGAGGAGGGAGCATTGGAGCTGGGCAGGGAAGGCAGGTCAGATTTCGTCAGAGAGAGTTTAGCCATGAACTTCCCACTTCCCCTCCCCTCTCTTCGGAGAAGCATGTTAACGCCAGAGGCACCCAGTATAGTGGGATTTATATCTGCTCCACAGTTTACTGTGTGTAACCTTGAAAAATTGACTGAAGCTCTCTGAACTGCAGTTTCCTCGTCTGTTAAGATGTTTACCAAACACCTATTATATAAGATTATGATAGAAAAAATGTCTGTAAAACACCTAATACATACAAAGGACACAAGTATTGTGAGTTCCTGCATCTGCCTTCCTAGACACCCAACAAGGCAGAGACCAAAGGCCAGGGGAGAAGAGGGGAGGCAGAGGGGCTAGGCTGACAGGTCACTCTGCAGTGGCCATGTGGCGCATCAGGCTGGATGGGGCCCGCTCTGTCTGGGCTTCCAAGAGTCGGCCAGTTAGTGTTTGCGGTCGGAGCCCAGGTGTCCCAGTCTCCCACCCTGGCCCCCAGGGTTTGCTGGGGGGGACATGCCTCTTGGATCAGAATGGGTAGGTCCATGGTGCAGCCTGAGGTGGGATTGATATGAGCAAACTGGCTCGCAGGCCTGTCTGCTGCCCCCATCCCAGGCTTCACATTAACTGCATGGTGCCCAAGACCAGCCTTTCCCCAGCCCAACTGAAGCCTGAAGGAGGAGCCTGGCCCTCCAGGGATGGTTTCATCCCAGTTTTCTGGGGGATTTAGGACACTGCTTCCCCTCTTTATACCAGAATCTCTTCATATAAAGGCCTTGCTACCCGCACAAAGAAGAGATTTTGAGGAGGGCAAGAAATATCTCTTGTAGAGTGGGAAGAAGCCTCCCAATTTGAATGGTGAGGGGCTATAGATGCTAGAGCCCTGCAGGCAGTCCAGCCTCATCCCTGGGGCCCCAACCCTGCTCAAAGGCAGGCACCAGCACCAGGCTCAGGTCTCAGTGTCCTGGGCGTGCCGACGGCTGAGCTCCTGGAGCCCTCGGGACGCCCCCGACAGGGGGAGTCCTCCCTTCCTTCCCTTTGCCTTGCCAGGAGAGCTGGGGCCTGGGTGGAGCTTGGAGAGGGCCACAGAGGGCTGCCCAGCGGGGAGTGGGGCTGGAGTAGAAGGGGTCACGGGGTTGTACTCTGAGCAAACCTACCTCCCCTCCTCACACATGGGCTGGGATGGCGCTGGAGCTGGGGGAGCCCATGGGAGGCAAATGGAACCCCCAGTCTTTCATGGGAGCATGGCTTCAGAATTTTCAATGGATGCCATAAGCCTCTGCTCCCTTTCCCAGAGCCAGTCCCTGACTCAGGACCTGTAGCTCCTGGGCTGCGGGCAAAGTGTCCTCCACTGATGGAGTCCGGCTAAGACCACTGCCCCTTGGCCCACCCCCATCCCTATGGAAGCCCGGCAACCCTTGGACACTGTCTCTTCCTCTTCCATGGAGACCCCTACTCTGCTGATCTCAGCACAGAAATCTATCCAGAGAAGGGCAGGTGGGCCTGGGGAGGGGAGACAATGGCTTCACTCAGCCAGAAACTAGGCAGCTTGACAGGGCAAGTGTGCACAGCCTCCAGGTCTGGGATGCTGGCTACCTGAGGCTCATTTTATCTCCACCTTGTCTGGGACAGCCCCTCAGAACTCTCTGGATCCACTCAGAAGCTTGGTGGTGGGTTCTCATCCCAGGGCCACCCCCTTCTCAGAGCCCCGGAGAGGAAGGCACTCCTCATCCTACAGCTCTGCCCAGCAGGGCCCGGGCCCTTGAGGAACAGACAGAAGGAAGGCAGGAAGCCATGGGGCGGTGGGTGGGGGTGGCAGGCAGGACTCACTTCTCCAGCACCTCCAGCAATAACCCATTTGCCCTGGGTGTGGGCATGTGGTCCCCTTTGAGATCTGAAAGACCAGGGATGTGTTTTGCAAGGTGTTCATTAGTTTTAAATGAAGAAAAGCGTTTTACAAACAAACACAACTGGGGAACGCCGATCAGAGAAGGCTCAACAGGCGGCTGGATTCCAGGAGTTCTCGGAGCCTTCAGCTCTCTGGGAGGAGAGGCCAAGCACATACTCTGCTGAGGGTAATGAACTAGGACACTTTTTAAAAAAATCTCTTTGACCCCATTGTCCCAGGGCCACACATGGGGAAAGGTGATTCTAGGCCCCTTGACAACTAACCCAGTTAGAGGAGGACAACAGGAACTCTATGCAGAAAAGGTGTGTGTTGCTGGGGGGAGGGGGTCCTTGAGTGGCAGAGACGGGGTTGGGGGAGCGGCGCGGGTGTCTCCTGACTTCTCCTGAGCTCTCCCTGGAGTATCTGTGCCCAGAAACCTGAGACTTTGCTGCTCCTTCCAGCAACAATAGAAAAGAGTAGGCAGAAGAGGCCAGGTGGTCAGGGGCTGAGGTGCCCCACGAGCTCATGGGGGTAGGTAGTTCTGACCAGCGCCATCTCTCTCCTCTCCCCTACCTCTGCGCTCTTCCACAGTCCCACCTGGGCAGTCTCTCCCCACGACAGTGAAGGGTCTTCCCGGTGTCCTCCTGTCTGGCTGGTGGCTTTTCTCCCTCTCTCCAAAGGCAGTGGCACTAGCCACCCAAGGAACACCCTCCTCCCCTCTGAGACCCTTATGGTCCTTCCTTCACAGTTTCTGGCAGCTCCCAAGAAATGTCTCTGTCAGGTGTCCTCACAGAGGCTTCTGAAGACCTGGGAGTCAGCCTGCCTTGGCTGCAGGCCCCAGTGGGGGTGTCCTTCTGGGTGTAACCCTTCCCCCCTTGGTTCCAGGCCCCAGGCCTCTTCCTACAGCCCAGCAATGGCCGCCTCTTCAGCACCTGCCACTCACACCAGCTACAGTGAGGGCCCCGCCGCCCCTGCACCCAAGCCCCGGGTTGTCACCACTGCCAGCATCCGGCCTTCTGTCTACCAGCCAGGTAAGAGGCAGAGCAGGAGGGGAGGCTGTCTAAAGCCATGGGTGGGTTCCAGGAGTTGCAAGAGCCAAGAGATGGCTCTGGGGTCACATCCCCAGAAGAATGGGAAGCGAGGTCTTGCTATTGAGGCTCCACCCTCCATCCTCCAGTTGTGGGTCAGAATCCTATGGAGCCTGCATCTGGCCTGGGGGAGACAGGTGAGCAAGAAAGTAGTGGATGATTCTAAGGGAGAGCAAAGGAGAACAGAGAAGTCTTCTCTGGACCAGGCCTGGTGGCTTACACTTGGAATCCCAGCACTTTGGGAGGTCAGGGCAGACGGATCACCTGAGGTCGGGAGTTCAAGACCAGCTTGGCCAACATGGCAAAACCCCAACTCTACTAAAGATACAAAAATTAGCCGGGCGTGGTGGCACACACCTGTAATCCCAGCTACACGGGGGGCCGAGGTTGCAGTGAGCCCAGACCGCACCATTGCACTCCAGCCTGGACGACAGAATGAGACTCCCTCTTCTCCGTTTCATGCCAGTGTGCGAGAGTTGGCCGAAGCCATGGGGATACAGAACAGCACAGGTGGAGCCTGGACTCGGGAGCAGGTCCTATCCAGGCGCAGGGAGAGACCCCAGGGAAGTTTTCTCTGCTGCTGGAGCCCAGGGAAATGAGACAGGCACTGAGTCAGGGCGGGCCTTGCTCCGGGGGTTTGGTTCATGAAGCTCGCTGACAGCAGGGTTGAGTGTGGGTGGTCGAAGCGGCTTTTGCCCCAGACAGAGGCCGGTGCCAGGGCCTGCTCTGCTGTCGAAGGCAAAGCGCCTCATCCCTCCAGGCTGTGATGTTCATGGACACCTCGTGTTCTGGAAATGGAATGAAGCACCCAGCACAGCGTCTGTCACACGGGAGGTGCCCTTCTCTGTCCCTAGAGAAGGAGCAAGGACAGACGGTTCTGAGGTGCAAACTCCGCAGGGCGAGGTGGCGTTTTGCAGTAGCGACAAGCCTTAGATGGAGCGGTGGGAAGCGGCTGCCCCTGCGGAGACTGAGGACACAGGGAGGGGAGGCTGGAGAGGAGTTTGGAGGAGAAGCGGCGGGTGGAGGCGAGGCCTTGCCGGGGCGCAAGGAGGATATTTCCGTCTCTTTCCGAGGAGGCGCTTCTGGCACCTTCCGGGGCGGCCGCCGGCTGTCTTCGCCCAGCCCGCCA
>NW_012105231.1:357881-359590 GCF_000951045.1 Mandrillus leucophaeus | reverse complement strand
AAAAAAAAAAAAAAAAATTAGCCGAGTGTGGTGGCGGGTGCCTGTAATCCCAGCTACTTGGGAGGCAATGGCAGGAGAATCGCTTGAACCCAGGAGGCAGAGGCGGCTGTGAAGCCAAGATTGTGCCGCTTCACTCCAACTTGGGCGACAGAGCAAGGCTCCGTCTCAAAAACAAAACAAAACAAAACAAAACCATATATATATATATAATTTCAACATATCAACATAAAATAATTATTAATGTGTCTTCAAAATCTGGTGTGTGTTACACTAACAGTACTTCTCGGTCGGACTAGCCACATTTCAGCTGCTCATTGGCCATTTAGCACTATGTATTGGACAGCGCAGGATTAGGGCTTATGGTCTTAATCTTTTTTTTTTTTTTTTTTTGAGATGGAGTTTCGCTTTTGTAGCCCAGGCTGGAGTAAAATGGCGCAACCTCAGGTCACTGCAACCTCTGCCCCCCGGGTTCAAGAGATTCTCCTGCCTTAGCCTCCCGAGTAGCTGGATTTACAAAGCGCTCACCACCATGCCCGGCTAATTTTTTTGAATTTTTAGTAGAGATGGGGGTTTCACCATGTTGGCCAGGCTGGTCTCGAACTCCTAACCTCAGGTGATCCACCGGCCTCGGCCTTCCAAAGTGCTGGGATTACAGGAGTGAGCCACCGTGCCCAGCCAATCTTAATCTTTTTTAGCAGAGAATTGCACTTCAGAAAGAAAGGAAATGTTGCACAGAACCCCCTTACGTATAACAGAGGGATGAAGCTGCTCTGAAGTTGTGCTAGATCACCTCTCCCTGCTCTCTGTTCCTGGTGGTGTTCCTGGAATCACTTCTTCCCCCAGCATTTTGAGATTCTCTGCAAAGTTGTTAGGGAGGGTGACAATACTTCAAATTTGGGCTGTACACATTTATAAAATCCATGCACGATGTCACTCCAGCAGGTCCCCAGCATGCCCTGTGGGGCAGGCAGGGCGTCAGGCATTCCACCACCACTGAATAGACCTCAGTCTCGGGTTATCTGACTTCAAGATGTTCCATTTTCCTTCCCTCCTCTCCCACAACCCCCGGCCCTACCAGTCTAACGGGGCTAGGCTTCCCTAGGTGAGCAGCAGGTCATGAGACAGGCTGACAGTACATGTGACCCTGACACCCATGTTGTCCCCATCCTTGCCATCCTCACTCACATTTAGTGACACACTATGCCAGGTACCAGGCTAAGCTCTTTTATATTTCTTACCTTCCCTTAATCCTCATAATAACCTTGTAAGATGGTAAGAATTAGTATTGCCAGTTTTAGATGAAGAAATTGAGGCCCAGAGAGGTTAAGGAACTTGCCCAAGGACACACAACCAGGAAGTAGTAGAGCTGGGTCCTGCAGCCAGGGCTCTTGGCTATGCTATCAAGACTCCACAGCATGAGGTCTCCTCCATGTTGAAAATGACTCCTCCCTGACATGTTGCACCAAGATTTTCTAGAAATTGGACTCATGATCTTTACAGAGGCAGCTTGGGATGATATAATGAATGGTTTTGGAGATGTATTCCCACTTACTAGCTCTGTCTGAGCCTCAGTGACCTCGAGTGTAAAGGGGGAATAATGTGAAGACCGATTCAGATGACAGATGCTATGTGCCTCATTACCCCTAAAGGAGAGGAAGATTCCTTATGGAGAAGGTATTATCTCTTTTTTTTTTTTTTTTTTTTTTTTT
>NW_012105231.1:354390-355641 GCF_000951045.1 Mandrillus leucophaeus | reverse complement strand
CGGGCGGCGGCCAGGCGCTCGCGGAGAGCCAGGCCCGGCCCGGAGTGAGTCAGAAATCACCTTGTTTAATTACACATCCCCGAGCCCGCCGAGTGCGATAGGGGCCTTTTGAACTTGCCAATTAGAGATGAAATATCACCTTCTAATTTAGACTGGCTTAATTCCGTCACGCAGAAATAGCAACAGCCCTGGGGCTGCGAGATGGGATATCAGGTCTTTCCTGGCATGACGGCGAGCCAGGCTGAAGGGTGCAGAAGCTGAGGGCGGCGAAGCGCCGCTGCCTGCTCGCCACCGGCCGGGAGTGGGGGTTGCGACGGGGGAACGGAGCTGCCGGGCCGGGCCACCCAGGCCGGGGAGGTTCCTTCTCTGGGTGGGTGTAGCCCCCGGCAAGGAAGCCGTCAAATCGGGGTCCAGATTCTAGCCTGCCTCTGTGAGACCTCTGTGTTACCTCTGTGTTGTGGGGGCTTAGAAAAGGAGGTGGATCCGGGAGTCTGGAAGGCCTTCCAATAGAGGAAAGGGACTGCCAGGCAGGGGGAATAGGGTTAGTATTGCTGGAGGGAGGCAGGAAATGTGGACCAGGGCCCGATTTACTTGAAAGGGGGCGTACTAAAGCCTGTTTTGCTGCCTGGGGAGTTTCTAAACGGGCATCTGCTGTTGAGTCTGGCAGCCTGAGCTCGTTTCAGCTAAGTAGTTCACCAGCTGGATGACTTGGAAGCAGCCATTTAAGCCCTCCAAGTCTCAATTCCTCATCTGTAAAATGGACTTGCAAATATTATCTGCCTCCTTGAATTGCAGCGAGTAATTACTTGAAATAATGCACGTAAAGGGCCTGGCACGTGGAAACAGTCATTTTGATGAGGACAGCACCACCCAATAGAAAGAAATTTCCTAGTAGCCACATTTTTAAAAAGTAAAGCAAGTGAAATTCATTTTAATATATTTTCTTTGACTATATATATTTAAAACATCAGGCCGGACGTGGTGGCTCACGCCAGTAATCCCAGCACTTTGGGAGGCCGAGGCGGGCGGATCACGAGGTCAGGAGATCGAGACCATCCTGGCTAACACGGAGAAACCTCGTCTCTACTAAAAAAAATACAAAAAATTAGCCGGGCATGGTGGCGGGCGCCTGTAGTCCCAGCTACTCGGGAGGCTGAGGCAGGAGGATGGCGTGAACCCGGGAGGCGGAGCTTGCAGTGAGCCGAGATCACACCACTGTACTCCACCTGGGCGACAGAGCGAGACTCCATC
>NW_012105231.1:346268-352415 GCF_000951045.1 Mandrillus leucophaeus | reverse complement strand
TGGAGTGCAGTGGTACAATCTCGGCTCACTGCAAGCTCCGCCTCCTGGGTTCACACCATTCTCCTGCCTCAGCCTCCTGAGTAGCTGGGACTACAGGCGCTCGCCACAATGCCTGGCTAATTTTGTGTATTTTTAGTAGAGACGGAGTTTCATGGTGTTAGCCTGAACGGTCTTGATTTCCTGACCTTGTGATCCGCCTGCCTCAGCCTCCCAAAGTGCTGGGATTACAGGTGTGAGCCACCATGCCCGGCCGGTATTATCTTTTGAAGGCCTCACTGGCAGGATGGCTCCGGGGCAGGGCTGTGGAGGGTTTTATCTCTTCTTCCTTCAACAACATGGATGGATCCTATCTACCTGGTCCCTACTCACCCCCAGCACAGGGATTTCCAGGTCATCCAGCTCTGAAAGGTGGGTCACCTGGGAGTGGAAGGTGCAGAGTGGGAGCCACAGGCTGCCCCAGGTGGCCCAGGGGAACCAGGTGGGAAAGAGAGACTGGAGGTGGGGCCAGGGTCTTGGGCCCTAAGAAAAACCTTCCTCTCCAGGTTGAGGCTGGAGTGTGGGGTGGGAGGCAGAGGCAGGGTGTGGGTGTGGGGACTGCCTCAGTGCAGTCCATCCTGCCCAGGCTGAGCTCAGGAATGGGGAGGGAGGCTGTGCCAACATGCTTCCTAGGGTTGGGGGAATGAGGCCTCTTTCCCGAGGAGCAGACTGAAATGAGGTGAGGCTTCTGGAACCTCACTCGCTGGAAGAGGAGGCCAGCTGGATCTTGCGTGCAGGGTACAGCTGGGTCTGCCCTGGCTGGGTGTTGAGAGCCCAGGCTGAAGAGGGCTGTGGGTAAGCAGTTGCAATGCTTTTTCTGTGCTGTGAGCCCAAAACGGTTTTCTGCTCTCAGGGAGTTGGAGGAGGGTGTGGTAGAAGTGAGGCAGTGCATTCTCTTCCCTGTGCTCTGACTGCCTGGACAATCTTTAGACAGTCACTCAGACACACTCTCAGCTTCCACTAAAGCGATGTGGAGGTACAGGGGTCCCCCAGGGCAGCCACGGGCCAAATGAGCAGCTACTTCTTGGCTGTGTCACCCTAGAGTCTCTGCCCAGCACCCTCTGAATGCCTCCTTCAAGATCCCCCACCCTAATCAAACCAAGATGGAATTTCCCCCAGTACAAATCAAGCTGAGTTGTTTTTCAAGAAAGTAATTGTAGCTAAACCTGAAACGTGAACCTGAAAACCCAGGTCACCTGCTTTGTCCTGAGGGCTGACCTAGGTCCAGGTTCAGCAAACTCATGCTAAGGATGGTATTTCAGATGTCAAATCACTGGTCAGAGTGCAACTGAAAGCATCGTGCAGTCAAGGGCGAGCTGACCCACTCCCACCCCTTCCCGCCCAGGTACCCCCACCCCCACTCCCCGTCTTCTGCAGGCCTTGGGCAGTCAAGGCCTGGCGGAGCCCCACCCTGCACAGCTGCAGATATTTATAGCCATGTCCCTTTTCCAGCCCATGTCGAGGGCTCTGCTGTGCTTGCTCTCTAGCTCTCTGGAAGCCCTGCTGAGAATTCAAATCTGGGCCATCAAGAAGTTCAGGAACAAGTCTCCCAAAAAAACTGAAATTGTATGCTCTAATGTTAAAGCCGCCTTTTCCTTTTCTCTGGCTGGGAGTGAGGGGAACTGGGAAGAATGAATTCCTGACACACCTTTCTTGGGGTTTTTGTTTTGTTTTGTTTTGTTTTGTTTTTGGCTTTTGCAGTGCCTGCATCTACCTACAGCCCGTCCCCAGGGGCCAATTACAGTCCCACTCCCTACACTCCCTCGCCTACCCCTGCCTACACCCCCTCACCTGCCCCTGCCTATACCCCCTCGCCTGCCCCTGCCTATACCCCCTCGCCTGCCCCCACCTACACTCCATCCCCAGCACTAGCCTATACCCCTTCACCTGCTCCCAACTATAACCCCGCACCCTCAGCGGCCTATAGCGGGGGCCCTGCGGAGCCTGCTAGCCGTCCCCCCTGGGTGACAGATGACAGCTTCTCCCAGAAGTTTGCCCCGGGCAAGAGCACCACTTCCATCAGCAAGCAGACCCTGCCCCGGGGGGGGCCAGCCTACACCCCGGCGGGTCCCCAGGTGCCACCACTTGCCAGGGGTACCGTCCAGAGGGCTGAGCGCTTCCCAGCCAGCAGCCGGACTCCACTCTGCGGCCACTGCAACAACGTCATCCGGTATGGTCCAGCTGTGCCCCTGCATTGGGGCACTGGAAGGGCGTGTGTGCGGGGTTCTTGTCCACAGTCTGAGCCCTGGTAGGGAGAGATGGGGGTAGGAGGCAGGTGTAGGGAGAAAGGCTCGGGTCCTTCTGGCTTGCCCTCTGGTCTGACCTCTCTGAGCCTTAGCTGCCATACTTGTGTGACACCCACTCCCCCAGGGAGCTGGGAGGTTGGCATGAGGTATGTGGGTGAAGCTCCAGCAGGGTGCCTGGTGCCAGGAACTCCCCCTTGGGCTAAGGTTGAGTTCTGGGAATCACCAGACTTGTCAGTAGGTTTACGGGGCATGTTGTAAGACAGTGTTGGTTTTGACCCGGTTTTCCTTTAGGGTTGCTTCTGGGTCTTTCCACAGATAGGCCTGGGCTGCTCAGGGAGTTGGTGGGCATCTGCCAGACTAAAATGAAAACAAGTGATTTCACACTTAGAAGCCATGGACCATGGGTGCTGTTGTTTGAATACAGTATGTTTGTATGCATGTGTGGTGTGAGCTTATATGCATGAAAAATACACTTTTATTTAAAACTAAGGTAATACATATTCATTAGTGAAGAATTAGAAAACACAGAAAAATAAAAATTAGAATATAAAGAAATGTCCTTGTAGTCCCACTGTTCTGACTGCTAACCTGGAGCTAGACAATACAGGTTTGTATCCTGGGTCTACCACTTACTAGCCCTATGGCCTTAAACAAGTTGTTCAAACTCTGTGTGCCTCAGTTTCCCTATCTAAAAATGGGTATTATAATAGTACCTACTTCATAGGATTGTTGTGAGAATTAAGCAAGTTAATAAATGCAAAAGTCTTCTTGAATAGAACCTGACACACAGTAATCACTTAATAAATGTTAGCCATCAGCATCATCATTATTGGATATCTTACTATCATTATCAGTGGTCAACTGAATTCTATGATATGTTTACCCAGTCCCCTATTGGTAGATGTTTGAGTTGCTTCCTGGTTTTCTTTATTGTAAGTGATGCAACAATGATCACCTTTCTGCATGGAGCTTTCTCTGAATTTCACATTACTTCATCAGAACAGTCACAAAAGTCAGAGTTATTGGGTAAAAGTATGAACAGTGTTGGGGTTCTTGAAATACCTAGTTCCAAGTTCTGGGGGCTGCCTTACTGGGTGCCATTCTCTGCTTCCCCAGGGGCCCATTTCTGGTAGCCATGGGCCGTTCTTGGCACCCTGAGGAGTTCAACTGTGCCTACTGCAAGAGTTCCCTGGCAGATGTGTGCTTTGTGGAAGAGCAGAACAACGTTTACTGTGAGCGATGTTATGAGCAGTTCTTTGCCCCACTCTGTGCCAAGTGCAACACCAAAATTATGGGGGTAAGTGGACAGCCTCCCTTTCCTCTGACCCACATCTCTTCCCCAGCCCTTCCCCAAGATCATGGGGTCCCATTAGGAAGCCAAGAAGTTGCTGGTAACAGAGAGAAAGCAACTCCATTTTTATCCTGAAAGGGAATTGGTTTGCCACCAATAAACTTGGGGATAAATGAACTTGATGCAAGAGATGATTGTGCGCCTGTACCACACAGCTTGAAGTGGTGGTGGAACTTCTGCAAAGCAAGTGATTGCTTCATAACCTGACTTTACCACTCACCAGAATGTGGCCTTGACCCTCAATGCCTCTTTGGTAAATGACAGTAATAAGCAGTACCTCCTCCCAGGTTTAATGGGAGGATTAAGCATCACAGTTTATGTAAGAATGCACAAGACCTGGCACCCAGCTGGAGAGTGACAACCCCTTCTCTGCCACCCCTGGGTCTTTCTTCAGAGTGACCGAGGCCTGCATCCTGAGCTCTCCTGCCCTATTCCCCAGTAGGATGCTCGGGCAGTGGCCGGAGCCTGGTGGGGTAGTCAAGCCCGCTCCCTTTCTGCTTTCTGTCCTGAGCTCAGGCTCTTTCCCCCAGGAAGTGATGCATGCCTTGAGACAGACATGGCACACCACCTGCTTCGTCTGTGCAGCCTGCAAGAAGCCTTTTGGGAACAGCCTCTTCCACATGGAAGATGGGGAGCCCTACTGCGAGAAAGGTAGGAACACTTTGATGGCATGCGGGGAGGCCCTGCAGACTGGGAGAAAGGGGCAGGCACAGGGAACTAACTCCTGCCTAATCCATTCACATCCAGCCACCCAGAGGCCTTTATTTCTGGAAGAAACCTTTGTTTTTGTTTTTAATGGCAGAATCATGCTAATATCACACAAAGGAAGTTAACTATCTCCCCTGCCCATATGGTTGTAGCTTTGGGGAGAGTGAGGTGCAGAGTCTATAGCTTATTTTATGCATCAAATATGTGGATCTGATTGGGTAGGTGGCTCACACCTTAATCCCAGCACTTTGGGAGGCCGAGGCAGAAGAATTGCTTGAACCCAGGAGTTTGAAACCAGCAACATAGCAAGACCCAGTCTCTGCAAAAAATATAAACATTAGCCAGGTGTAGTGGTGCGTGCTTGTAGTCCCAGCTACTCAGGAGGCTGAAGTGGGAGGATCATTTGAGTCCAGGAGTTCAAGTCTGCAGTAACCTGTGATAGCACCATTGTATTCAGCCTAGGCAACAGAGTAGGATCTTGTATCTCAAAAAAAAAAAAAAAAATGTAGCTCACAAGTTGCCATCTTATGGCCACTTGGGAAACCTTTCAGGTTATTTTGATTTGGAGACCACAAGGTCTATTCTGAAAAGGCCTTGGCTATGGACTTTGTCCTTCATTCTATTCCTGGTTCCACTTCGGGCTGCTTTGTAATCCTGAGCAAGTTAGTAACCTTCTCTGAGCTTTACTTTCCTAATCTGTAAACACCCACCTTAGAGAACCATGGTGAGGATTACACCAGAGAAGGCATGTAGAGCATCAAATATGCGAGACCCCTTCCTCTGCCCCTGTGATATTTATCAGACTTTGATGTTCCTTCAGATTCCTGTAATCTCACTGAGTGAATTCAGAGTTTCTCTGTACCCCCAAAATGCTATATGTTATGTTAAAATGCCGAGTAAATTATTGTGAATTCAGGAGACAAAGCATGTCATTAGATAGGTGGGAGTCAGTCATTCATTTATTCAGAGACTTTCCCCTTCAGACCTTTCTGAAGCAGATTCCAGAAAAGGTAACACAGACATGAAGGCTAAGACAGTAGAACCAGAAAATCAGAGGTGGTAAAAGCAGGCATGCCGATTATGAAGAATAACAGAGCTGCAGGGACTAACCAGGTAACAAATTTGAGGGCAAAAAGAGAAACACAGTAAGTTAGTTTACTTTAAAACCAGAAAAGAGAAAACATTCAGTTCCTCAAGGGAAAAAGCAAAACAAAATTAAAACTTCTTTCCCCGACTGTGAATTAGAAAATAAAAGTCTTGGCCTGGCGTGGTGGCTCACGCCTGTAATCCCAGCACTTTGAGAGGCCAAGGCGGGCAAATCACCTGAGGTCAGGAGTTCAAGACCAGCCTGACCAACACGGTGAAACCCCGTCTCTACAAAAATAGCCGGGCATGATGGCGGGTGTCTGTAATCCTAGCTACCTGGGAGGCCGAGATGGGAGAATCGTTTGAACCCGGGAGGCAGAGGTTGCAATGAGCTGAGGTACTGCCATTTCACTCCA
The DNA here is from genome assembly GCF_000951045.1 of Mandrillus leucophaeus. Taxonomy (NCBI): domain Eukaryota; kingdom Metazoa; phylum Chordata; class Mammalia; order Primates; family Cercopithecidae; genus Mandrillus; species Mandrillus leucophaeus. Next base: position 346,572 of record NW_012105231.1, on the reverse strand, counting down.
GCCTGGGCGACACAGTGAGACTCCATCTGAAAAAAAAAAAAAAAAAAAAGAAAGAAAGAAAAGAAACGTCTTGGGTTCTTGTACTAGTGAATGCCCTTCCCAGCTCTGAAGTTAACTGAATGACCTGAAACATGTCACTTAGTTACTCCGTGCCTCAGTTTCTATATCTGTAAAAGGGAGAAGATAACACCAGTCCTTTCGTTTCTTATGAGCATATGATATTGATTGGTAGTTAATGAAAGTGCTGTTATGCTTATACAGATTGCTGGTATTCTTCTACTAAAAGCATTATAACAGCCGGGCG
>NW_012105231.1:342800-344063 GCF_000951045.1 Mandrillus leucophaeus | reverse complement strand
TTTTTTTTTGAGACAGAGTCTCGCTCTGTTGCTCAGGCTGGAGTATAGTGGCACGATCTTGACTCACTGCCACCTCCGCCTTCCGGGTTCAAGCGATTTCTGCCTCAGCCTCCCAGGTAGCTGGCATTACAGGTTCCTGCCACCAAGCCTGGCGAATTTTTGTATTATTAGTAGAGACAGGGTTTCGCCATCTTGGCCAGGCTGGTCTTGAACTCCTGACCTCATGATCTACCCGCCTCGGCCTCCCATAGTGCTGGGATTACAGGCATGAGCCACCGCACCTGGCCAATTCAAGCCACTTTAATAGCTTAATCTGTGAAAAGCCAGTAAGAGAAGGAATCACTATTTAATTAGGTTGTTTGAACCATTTAATTTAATTTTTATATTTATTTAAATATGGAACACAGCCCGGCTTGGTGGCTCACGCCTGTAATCATAGTACTTTAGGAGGCCAAGGCAGGAGGACCCCTTGAGCCTAGGAGTTTAAGACCAGCTTGGACAATATAGGGAAACCCCGTTTCTGGAAGAAAAAAAAATTAAAGTAGCTGACCGTGGTGGTGCACACCTGTGGTCCCAGCTGCTCAGGAATCTGAGGTGGGAGCATAGTTTGAGCCCAGGAAGTTGAGGTTGCAGTGAACTGTGACCACATCATTGCATTCCATCCTGGGTGACGGAGCAAGACTTTATCTAAAAAAAAAAAAAAAAAAAAAAAGGAGATGATGAATGAATGGATAGGATACATGGATAAATGGAGGAGGGAAGCCCAGAGAAAGCCTTCAGCAAGGCCATCTTGCTGGGTTGGGGTAGGCAGGGGATGAAGACTTCCTTGAAGTACAGTCTAGCACAAAAGATTGCAGAGATTCTCTCAGGTACAGAAAGTGGGGATGGTTTTCTAAGCCCAGGGCCTGGTTTACACAGAGACATGGAGGTGTAAGAGAAAGTCCAGGGCACCATGAGACCACCTGGGAGTGATAAGAAAGAAGTCGTAAGTGGGGTGAAGGACTAGTTCTCAGGTGGAGACGAGTTAGCCCATACCACATAGTAGTAAGTTCCTGCAGAGCACAGCGTGAACTGCAACCTGTGCTGTTAACTTTCTAAAGGAAGCAGAACGATGTTTTCTTTTTTTTTTTTTGAGACGGAGTCTTGGTCTGTTGCCCAGACTGGAGTGCAGTGGCTGGATCTCAGCTCACTGCAAGCTCTGCCTCCTGGGTTCACGCCATTCTCCTGCCTCAGCCTCCCGAGTAGCTGGGACTACAGGCGCCC
>NW_012105231.1:337580-339282 GCF_000951045.1 Mandrillus leucophaeus | reverse complement strand
AAAAAAAAAAAAAAAAAGCATTATAACTTCTATTATTTGAGATAAGCCTCAATTTGTGTCTGAGGCTTTTGAAAGAATGATAGAATTCCATTATCACTGCTGCCCCTTGTCATAGCAACTCCCCCAAAAAGATTCTCAAAAATGATGTTTTGAGTAAGAAGATCCAGGAAGAAGATGGTCTAGTGTTAAGAGAAGACAGTGAGGAAGTAGATTTACCTTCAGACCTAGGTACCTGGAGAGACCCAGACTCGAATCCCGCATGGGCCACTTCCAGGCTGAATGGCGATGGGCAAATTATTTACCCCTTCTGAGTCTCCATTTCCTCCTCCGTTGTCCAGGCTGGAGTGCAGTGGCACAATCATGGCTTACTGCAACCTTGTCCTCCTGGGCTCAGTTGATCCTCCCACCTAATCCTGTAGCTGGGACTTCAGATATCCGCCACCATGCCTAGCCAATTTTCATAATTTTTTGTAGAGATGAGGTCTTGCTATGTTGCCCAGGCTGGTCTTGAAATCCAGGGCTCAAGCAATCCTCCTGCCTTGGCCTCCCAAAGTGCTGGGATTACAGGCATGAGCCACCGTGCCTATTTTTGATTTTGTGAGGAACTGCTTACTGTTTTCCATAACGGCTGCACTGTGTTACAAACTCATTAACAGAGTACAAAGGTTCCAATTTCTCTGGTAGCCTTGCAAACACTTGTTATTTTCTGTTTTTTAAAAAATAGTAGTTGTCCTAATGGGTATGAGGTGAAACTTCATTTTTATGTCTCGTCATTTTAATCAACAATCTGGAAGAAGACACAGAAGGGAGTCCTGTCAAATCTGCATATTGAGCCAGAATGATAGGGTCTAGGCTGAAAAATGCTTCGGCTAGCTGCAAAGATAAGCTGACAACTGCATAAAAGGAAGAGAGGTAGGAGGGTCAGCCCTTCACAGATGAACCTGCACCTGAGCAGTTCCCAAACCTGGCATCACGGTCACCTAGGGAACTTAACAAACTAGAGAGAAAATGGATTTTTCAGACCTGCCTCAGACCCACAGAAGCAGCATTTCATAGGGTGCCCCACCCTACCCAGGTGTTTCAGTTAGGTGTGGGAATCAGAAGTGTTTCTCGAAGTGTGGTCCCAGCACCAGCAGCAACATCACCTGATAACTTGTTAGAAATGCAGATCTTCAGGCCCCACCCCAGATCTGATGAATCAGAAACTCTAGAGGGGAGCCTGGCACGCTGTGTTTCAACAAACCCTCCATGTGCTTCTGACGTTTGGGAATCATTGCTCTAGAAGAGTACTAAGCCCCTTTTCAACACAGAGCACCCGCAATTTGATGGATGGAAATCCTTTTACAATAGCAATAAAATCCATTAAATGCGAGGGTAGTAATTCAGCTTGGGACAAGAGAGAGTCCAAGAAAATTAGAAAGACTTAAAGAGAGACATAAAGGAAGGAATAAATAAATGAGGAGCTAGATTATGCTCCTTGTGGAAAATGCCCATGCACAGACTTTGTTCGGTACCAGCAATGTTCTCCTTTTGTAGAAACAAGTGAAGAAAAATACCAACTTAAAAAATATATATATTAGGATCAGACCCGTGCTACCAAATTTTAAAACAAAGTGACAATTCTCCAAATCATACGGAATTGAATTTAAAACAGAAAAATTAATCAGTGGGCAAGACAAGGCATTCCAGAAGTAAATTCGAG
>NW_012105231.1:330470-336348 GCF_000951045.1 Mandrillus leucophaeus | reverse complement strand
CACCATGTTAGCCAGGATGGTCTCGATCTCCTGACCTCGTGATCCGCCCGCCTCAGCCTCCCAAAGTGCTGGGATTACAGGCGTGAGCCACCGCTCCCGGCCGTACGATGTTTTCTTAGCTCTGGCAAGGCAATGCATTTCTGCCTACTAAAGAAATTAAGTGTTCCATCAGAGAGGATTGATGGACTGGGATACATAAGAGCATTTGCATGACAAGCTACAATTAGGCACAAAAGGGGAAGCTGTATATTGGAAAACATATGCAAGAGATAAGTGTAACTGATCAAAGCTCAATGGCAGGCCGGTAAGTAGCTGGAGACAGCGTAAAACCATGGAAGTAGGATGAACATTGGAGTCCATCAGGACTGGGGCTGCTCCTTATGACTTATGTGATGGAACCTCTTCAGTCAGTTTCCTCCCCTTTAAAATGGGAATACTAGGCCAGGCGCAGTGGCTCATGCCTGTAATCCCAGCACTTCGGGAGGCCAAGGTGGGTGGATCACTTGAGGTCAGGAGTTCAAGACCAGCCTGGCCAATATGGTGAAACCCCGTCTCTATTGAAAATACAAAAATTAGCTAGGCGTGGTAGCATGTGCCTGTAATCCCAGCTACTTGAGAGGCTGAGGCAGGAGAATTGCTTGAACCTGGGAGGCAGAGGTTGCAGCGAGCTGAGATTGTGCCACTGTACTCCAGCCTAGGTGACAGAGTGAGAGTCTGCTTTCAAAAAATAAAGAAACAGGCTGGGCACGGTGGCTCACACCTGTAATCCCAGCACTTTGGGAGGCCGAGGCGGGCGGATCACAAGGTCAAGAGATCGAGACCATCCTGGCCATAATGGTGAAGCCCCGTTTCTACTAAAAATACAGAAAAAAATTAGCTGGGTGTGGTGGCACATGCCTGTCCTCCCAGCTACTCAGGAGGCTGAGGCAGGAGAATTGCTTGAACCTGGCTGGTGGAGGTTGCAATGAGCCAAGATCATGCCACTGCACTCCAACCTGGTGACAGAGCAAGACTCCATCACAAAAATAAATAAATAAATAAATAAATAAATAAATAGGGAATATTATCTGTTCACAGAGATGTCATGAGGATTAAACAAGAGGCACAATGGCACTCAAATCATGGTTCCCTTCCCTCCTTGCTTCAGTTACGAAGACTTTCAAAATAAGAGCCAACATTTTTGAGTGCTTGTGCCAAATACTTCACTTACATTATCTTATTTAATCCACTCAAAACCCCAAGAGTTCAGTACAATAATTATTCCCATTATATAGATAAGTAAGTTGAGACCTTGAGAAGTTAGGTGACTTACCCCAGGTTTGAATGTTTCTTAGTAGAGTTGGGATTTGAACTTAGCTCTTCCTTTATTCAGAGTCCAATTTTGTAACCCCCATGGCACACTGGCACTCAGTAAGACGTGGTCTAAGACAATGAATGGACATACTGTCCACAAGAAGAACAGGAAATCACTTAAGAAGAAGCCAACTGTAGAAGAGTTGTGGAGGAATGCGTACACCTCTCAGGAGGGATGAAGGCTTTGTAAATGGGATGGAGCTTTTCTAGAATAATCTAGAGATGTTCTACAGCCAGTGTGGTAGAACTGTAGCCCCTTTGGGCCAGAGAGGACAGCTGCCCTGGTGAAGGAGCACAGAACCTGACCCACTGTGCCTCAGCTGTGGGATGCTGGCTGGGCCCTTCACCTCTTTGAGTCTCAATTTTCTCATACACAAAACAAAACAAAAAGATAATAATAGTTCAATCTCTGAGGGATTTTGTGATCAGACTCATTCACTGATTAACTGATTAATTGGTTAATGCGTTCATTCCCTATGTATGTTTTGGATATTGACTGTGTGTCAGTCACTGTGCTGGGAGTGCAAAGAAAGCTAAGATGTAGTCCCTGACATTGAGATACTTGTAAATAACATCATCCATGTGAAAATGCTTGGTAAATTGCAAAGCATCATATAAATAATACTTAATAGCATTATCTCCTTGGTTGGGGGTAGGGAAGGAGGAGGAGGACATGCCCCAATAAAATAGTTAAAATATTCTTTATAGTAGTAAAAACTTGTTGTCAACACAAATGCCCCATGACAGAAGAATGGCCAAGCAAAGAACATTCCATAACTCTTAAATACGTTGGACCCTCATTCTTCCAAAGTAAGCATAGCCATTTGGAAACGTGGATTGTTTTCTCTTTGGGGCTTGATCTGTTTGGTCTATTAGAGGTGACAGAAGCAGAGGAGACAGTCTCCCTGCAGAATGTTAATGACAGTTCCAGAAAGTGTTTGCAAATCAAACTAGCATGAGATGGTGTCTAAGCCTGGGTCTGAACATCAGTGCAATGATTGGAAAATGGAAAACTATCAGTCATGTAACTGAGTATTTCAACTGTGAGATTACAAACAACCAATCAGATTTCATCCCCTGCCCCTGCCCACTGATTTGGGGGTTGTCTTGGCTTTGGGTCCCCACTGCCCTACTGGGTGCGTGGTCTTCACTCTGCTTTTCATTTCAGACTACATCAATCTGTTCAGCACCAAGTGTCACGGCTGCGATTTCCCCGTGGAGGCCGGCGACAAGTTTATTGAAGCCCTGGGCCACACCTGGCATGACACCTGCTTCATTTGCGCGGTATGTGTCTAGCTTGGGGCTCTGGCTTTCTGAGAAGAGGCAGGAGGGAGGAAGTGGGAACCAGATGACCACCCTCTACATCCCTTGCCATGCTAGCTTTCTGACATCCTGATCATTTTTAAAAGCTGGCAAACACCATGATGCCTCGATACATCACAGTCGAACAAAGTTTCATTCCTAATAATTATTTATAAGCCAGTGTGGCTTTGTTACTTTCCATTTCGTTAAAGACAACAGAGTGTCCCAGGGTTTGTCAAACCAGCGGCTTGTCTCACCAGCAGTGTTGTCAGTGGGCAAGAGCAGCAGATGATGCTTGGCTTTGAGAGGGGCAGTTGACTTCCCATGGTTATATGTCACTTCAGATATGATGGAGTGACTTGAGGGTTTTCCCCTCCAAATTGTTACCCCAAACACTAGATTGGAGCTGACTAATCCTATGAAAAGCTGAGACAGGGTTTCTCTTGGTAGAACCTTTGGAAAGCAAGACTGAGTATCATTTTATTTTCCTAAGTGGTCCTTTCTTGATATATAGCTGCCAGGAGATAAGCCCTGGATTAACTATTAATTGTGTGCTACTTATTTCTGCTGAACAGCTGCGTCACTTTTAGTATGAGACTGGCATTTTCCTTCTGAAGGTTTTGGGTTGGGGTGGGCACCTGATGGTGTGCCTACAGGCATTTAGACTCTGAGGGAGAGGTAGGAAACAGTCATCCCTGAGAAAGCCCCCTAATGTCAATCTGTCATTGACTAATCTTGATTTGATAATTTTTTCTTTTTTTTTTTTGCAATGGAGTTTCTGCTCCTGTTGCCCAGGCTGGAGTGCAGTAGAGCGATCTCGGCTCACTGCAACCTCTGCCTCCTGGGTTCAAGCAATTCTTCTGCCTCAGCCTCCCGAGTAGCTGGGACTACAGGCACACACCACCATGCCTGGCTAATTTTGTGTATTTTTAGTAGAGAGGGGATTTCACCATGTTGGCCAGGCTGGTCTCAAACTCCTGACCTCAGGTGATCCACCCGCCTCAGCCTCCCAAAGTTGTTGGAATACAGGTGTGAGCCACCGCGCCTGGCTGATTTGGGAAAATTAAGGCACCCCTACTATTTTTTTTAACCAGAGTTTCTCAAGGTAAATTTTGGAAATGTATGAAATATCTGTACAGTTTTTACTTGAATAATTTTTATAGACTTATGACATAGGATGACCCTAGTCATCAAGTTTACGGACATATGCTTTCGGTTCTACACTTTGCTTCCATACCCTGCCATCTGTGGGACGCACTGTATTCACTCTGTGTGTTGGTTTGCTAGGGCTGCCTTGACAAATTACTGCAAACTGATGGCTCAAACAACAGAAATGAACACTTTCACAGTTCAGGAGGCCAGAAGTCCTAAATCAAGGTGCTGACAGGAGGCCATACTCTCTCTCCGAGCTTCTAGTGGTTGCCAGCAATCCTTGGCATTTCTTGGCTTGCAGCTGTGTAACTCCAATCCCTGCCTCCATTATCACAAGGCTGTCTCCCCTCTGTGTGTGTGTCTTCACATGACATTCTCTTCTGAGTGTGTCTGTCTCTGTGTGGTTCTCCTCTTTTTTTTTTTTTTTTTTTTTTGAGACGTTTTTTTTGAGACGGAGTCTTGCTCTGTCACCCAGGCTGGAGTGCAGTGGCGCGATCTCCACTCACTGCAAGCTCCGCTTTTTTTTTTTTTTGAGATGGAGTTTCACTGTTGTTGCCCAGGCTGGGGTACAATGGCACGATCTTGGCTCACTCCTAACTCTGCCTTCTGGCATGTGAATTTTGTGGAATGCAGTTCAACCCCTTAACACTCTGATTTTCCAGCTCTTTGAACAGATTCTCTAGTTATCTTTTAGGGTGTTTTAAATACATCCCCTCCAAAAAGAGACAATGGTGTAAATATACTGGCTTTGGGGTTGTCCCCTGCAGAGTTATAGCTCCCCTGTGTCAGGCACAGCACAGGGCTCTCTGAACCTTACATTCAAGCCATGACTTGTCTAGTCCTGAGGCACTGCCTGCACATCTGGTTACCCAACTTCTGGAAGGATCCAAGAGACCTGGGGAAGGTCCAGGAAGACAGTGGCACAGAAGGCCTGTTTTCCACGGGCGGGCTGATGAGAGGTCTGTGTCACATGCAGAGGGAATTGTGGCAAAGGTGAGTGTGGGTCTGCTCCTGCAAGCCTCGCAATTTCAGCTGAGTCACAACAGCAAAAGTCCAAGAGAGAGACCAGAAGAAGCCGTAAAGCTTGGGGTGGCTCAGGCTGATATTACAAATAAGTTCCAGAGAGTGAAGTCTAGCCTGTGAGAGGCCCATAGCACTGCCCTTTGGAGGATCAGCATGGAGATCGTTAGGTCTCCCTCCAAAGCAGCCTGCATGGTACTCACTGCCCTGTCAACATATAGTGAAGTGGAACATGGTTGTTTTTTTTTGTTTTTGTTTTTGTGAGGCAGAGTCTTGCTCTGTCGCTCAGGCTGGAGTGCAGTGGCACGATCTCAGCTCACTGCTACCTCCACCTCCCAGGTTCAAGCAACTCTCTGCCTCAGCCTCCTGAGTAGCTGGGATTACAGGCGCCCGCCACCAGGCCTGACTAATTTTTGTATTTTTAGTAGAGATGGGGTTTCACCATCTTGGCCAGGCTGGTCTTATGAGCCACCCACCTCAGCCTCCCAAAGTGCTGGGATTACAGGTGTGAGCCACTGCACCCAGCTGGAACGTAGTTTTAACATTGGGAAGAAATCTTTTGATTGGAAAACTTTGAGGGACATGAGGGATTTTTTTTTTTTTTGGTCCTCTTTCTGTCACTTCATATTTCCAAATCACTTTTGATGAGCATGTATTTTCCTGTAACTTCCAAAAACTTAGTAAGAGAAAGATCTGGAGTAGCTCTCCCAGCCGATGTGCTGTTTTCTCACCAGTGAGATCTCAGATAGCACATTTTTAGACTAACTCAGTTTACCAAATATTCCTGGCATTTGGGGAATACAAGAGTGTCCCAGAACAAGTCTCTACCTTGACGGAATCTAGAATCTTGAAAGGCGAACAAAGCAACAGATGTGAGCAATTCAAAAGTAGAACAGGACAGTACCCCTCAAGTCCAAAGCATATAAAGTGAAGGCTGGGAGCCTGAGAAGTGCAGTGTGAGTCAGGGTGAAAGTTAAGCTTCTGTCTGGCACTGACACTTGAGTTCCAATGGAAAGGGTCTGACTTTTTTTTTTTTTTTTTTTTTTTTTTT
>NW_012105231.1:324777-325945 GCF_000951045.1 Mandrillus leucophaeus | reverse complement strand
GGACTCCCAGGTTCAAGCGATTCTCCTGCCTCAGCCTCCTGAGTAGCTGGAATTACCGGCACGCACCACCACACCCGGCTAATTTTGTATTTTTAGTAGAGATGAGGTTTCACCATGTTGGTCATGCTGATCTCAAACTCCTGATCTTGTGGTCCTCCTGCCTTGGCCTCCCAAAGTGCTGGGATTACAGGCATGAGCCACCGTGCCTGGGCCATATCTATCTTTTTAAATGGTGGCATTCCATTGGAAAAATACACCTTGAAAATTTACTGAATCATCTCCCTGTTGAGAGAAATTTTAGTAGTTTTCAGTTTCTAGTTGAGCACAGGTTGCTTTCTTGTTCTGCAGAGTTGGTTCTGCAGGATAAATTCTCTAGCGTGGCATTACTGGGTTATAGGGCAGGCACATCTCAGTGGTTCTTGTTCAACATGGCCAGATTCCCTATGGAACACTGAGCTCACTCGTGTGTCTCCAGCAGTCCACCAGTAGGCCTTGTTCCTTTTTGGCATTGCTGATTTTTGATTGAATACTTTGTGGTTTTTTTTTTAAGCTTTTTGGCTAGAGGCATGTTAGGTTAAAGGTGACAAGCCATGGAGGTTTTCTTGTTTTATTTGTCTTGCTAGATTAATAGGTGTCTAGTGGTATCTCAGGGCAGTTTTTCTTATAATTTTTTTTAACTAATCTTCTTTTTTTTTTTTTGGTAGAGACAGAGGCTCACTATGTTGCCCAGGCTGGTCTCAAACACCTGGCCTCAAAAAATCCTCCTGCCTCAGCCTCCCAAAGCATAGGGATTATAGGCATGAGCTACTGCGCCTGGCATCAGGGCAGTTTTAATTTGCTTTTTCTTTAATTATTAGTGAGTACAATCTTCTCTGATGTGTTTGTTAGTTTACTATTTTCTTTAGATGTGAATCCTCTCTGTGGTATATTGACTTGTGAACTTGTATTGACTCTTTATACATTTTGGATAGCATGAATTGGTCAGCTTCATAGTGTGTATTTTCTCTATTCCATTAAATTTAATTAATTTCATTTGATTTTATTCTGTGTTCTTCAGGAATCTTAGTTTTTACATAGTCCAACTCATGTACTCTGCTTCTGTCGTTAAGAATTCATAATGGGAGAAATAGGCTGTTGCCTTTTCTCTGCAATGCATGGGGCAAGGCTC
>NW_012105231.1:319070-320117 GCF_000951045.1 Mandrillus leucophaeus | reverse complement strand
CCCGGCCCACCTGGGATGTTTTCAAACACTTTTGCAGCTCATTGGCTCCCAGGACCCACTGGAAGCCCTGTGTGATCCTAGGTATAATGTCCCCAACTGGACCATCAGAGCCTTGCACATGGGGCCAGCATGGTGCCCTTTTCCTTTCCAACTCTCTTGGACTGGATACATGCACATTGCCCCAAGCTCAACTCTGGAGGGTGATTTCTGTTTCCTGGGGGGATACCTGTATGTGGGGACTCCACCTGCACTCCTCCTGATGTCAGTGTCCTGGAGATGGCTCCCAATTCTGCCCCCCAGCAGGGATCTTCACTGCCCTCTCCTAGGCTGGGACCCATGCCAGCCAATGTGACTTCCTGGCAGACTCTGACATACTGGCATATTGCCAACCCAGGGCCTAGCTTACATACTAGTAGTCTGACAAACTCAGAGGGCTACCTCCGTACAAACCCATGAACCCAGAACAATTTCAAGTAAACACAGCCCCTTTCTGCTATGGGGTAGGGGAAAAATTAGCATAGAACTGGAGTCTTATAGACCTGGACAGAGATTCCCAGCCCTACAACTTACTAGGTCTGCGACTTAAGAAAGACATAGGCGCCCTCTGAGCTCCAGTTTTTCCATTTGTGAAGTGGGAGAAAGGCATACCTACCTTGTAAGGTTTTCATGAGAATTAAATGAACTGCTGTATATAGTGTTTGGCATCCTGCTTGGTCCATAGTAGCCCCCACAAATATTAGTTCTCTTCCTCAGACTATACTCTATGTTGTCATCATGGGGATATAGAATTTCATCTCCTGGGCTGGGCACGGTGGCTTACGCCTGTAATCCCAGCACTTTGGGAGGCCGAGGCAGGTGGATTGCTTGAGGTCAGGAGCTCGAGACCAGCCTGGCCAACATGGTGAAACCCTGTCTCTACTAAACTACCAAAAAAAAAAAAGCTGGATGTGGTGGTGGGTGCCTGTAATCCCAGCTACTAGGGAGGCTGAGGCAGGAGAATTGCTTGAACCTGGGAGGTGGAGGTTGCAGTGAGCCGAGATCACACCA
>NW_012105231.1:312867-314430 GCF_000951045.1 Mandrillus leucophaeus | reverse complement strand
TTTCTTTCTTTCTTTCTTGACAGAGTCTTACTCTGTTGCCCAGGCTGGAGTGCAGTGGCACAATCACAGCTCACTGCAACCTCTCTCTCCCAGGTTCAAGAGATTCTTCTGCCTCAACCTTCCCGAGTAGCTGGGATTACAGGCGCATGCCAACGTGCCCCTGGCTAATTTTTATATTTTGTATTTAGTAGACATGGAGTTTCGCCATGTTGGCCAGGCTGGTCTCGGACTCCTGACCTCAAGTGATCTGCCCGCCTTGGCCTCCCAAAGTGCTGGGATTACAGGACTGAGCCACCGCACCTGGCCAGGGCTTTTTCTTAAAAGAGCGATTGAAATCTGCTCATGTCCCCCGCCACATGGGTCTCACGCAGGTCTGTTCTCTGTTCCAGGTCTGCCATGTGAATCTGGAGGGGCAGCCGTTCTACTCCAAGAAGGATAGACCCCTGTGCAAGAAGCACGCACACACCATCAACTTGTAGGCGGCTGAGGCTGCCTGTGCTGATGAGGCCCAGAGCTGCTCCTGCTGCTGGCAACAAAGGATTCGGGAGGCTGATGTTTCTTCTGAGGGGAACAGGGAGAGAAAGGAAGCAACTGAGCCCTTTGGAAGTATAATTTTAGGTTTTTTTCTTCTGTACACAAATCGTGTATTTGCATAGTTCAGACTAGGAGCCAAATGAAGACTCAAAACCAAGCTAGTTATTAATCTAAGACTGGAATTGTGCTTCAGACATTTAGAGCAGAATTCCAAGAACTCAAAAGTGAAAAGCAACAAGCAGCTTTCCCAAAGCGATACACTTCCTGCGGTCACCAGAGGAGGACAGAGCTCAGAGCAGCTGTGGAGAATCTGAAGCATTCTGTGGAGTTCTTAAGCGCTCCCCTGGCAAACAAATTGAAGTGCCAAACAGCACTCGCTGCAGGGTATTTTTAGAGTCATAGCTGAGAGCTTGTTAGCTAAGACCCATTGGGCTTTCCTCACCAAAAAAGGAAGTGTTATTCCATTACTAGCGTCATGGAGCTACCTCTGCGCATCAGACTTCAGACCTTGAACAAACTTGAAACATTCTAATGGGAGCCCGGACGTCCAAAGAGATGTCTTCTGGGAGCCACTGGGCAATTGCCAGGGCTCCAGGAAGGGCTCTGGCTCAGGTTGCAGACAGCTGAGAAAAGATGGCCCTGTCAGCCACCCTCTCTCAGTCTGAAACATCCAATGTCCCCAGAAGGCTTAGCTCCTTTTTGAATTGTGATGGGAAAGTAGAATTGGGTTTTTCCAGTTTTGCTCTGTGGTGTGTGAGAGATTTTTTAAAGGCTCTGGGTTGTCTTTGGCCTTTGTTTAGCTTTAAGGGTTCGTTAGTATGAGTGTCCAGTCGTGTGCATGAATTTCACCCCAACCTGTGACTGCTCACTTACGATGTCTCCCCCAGTACCCTCCATCTCAAATAGGCTTGGTGGCCTGTGGAAAAGAAGAGAGACAGAGAGACAGTGTCTGAAACAGGATGGCAGAATAGGCTCACATGCCCAAACTCTGGGTGGGGAAGAGAAAACTTACTTTCTGCCACCCTCGGT
>NW_012105231.1:309493-311282 GCF_000951045.1 Mandrillus leucophaeus | reverse complement strand
AATTTTTCATAATCCATGGTGGGGAGCACACTTTGGAGCTACAGTTCTTGTCTCCTCATTGTTGACATTAATTTAACATTTATAGGCCAGGTGCCGTGGCTCACGCCTGTTATCCCAGCACTTTGGGAGGCTGAGGCAGGTGGATCACCTGAGGTCAGGAGTTTGAAACTAGCCTGGCCAATATGGTGAAACCCCATCTCTACTAAAGATACACAAAATTAGCCGGGTGTGGTGGCGGGTGCCTGTAGTCCCAGCTACTTGGGAGGCTGAGGCAGAAGAATCTCCTGAATCCTGGAGGTGGAGGTTGCAGTGAGCCGAGATCATGCCATTGCACTCCAGCCTGGGCAACAAGAGTGAAACTCTGTCTCAAAAAAAAAAAAGATAAACACAACTTTTTGCAATGGAGTGACATATCTGCAGCTTATATCTGCAGTGTTTGTGTTAGGAACCTAGCTTTTATAATATTAACTTTTTAACTCAGTATTCTGGCTTTGGGACTTTTTGTTTTGTTTTGGGTAAGATTTCAGAAGTGGAATGTAGCCTGTTAAAAGTGTGCACAAAAATATTTTGCATGTTTTTTTTCCTCCTGTGTGAATTCTACTTTTTAGCAAAAATAAAAGCCCCCCAAAGGATGTGCAAATACAGATTTTTCTGTGTAAAGTTTTTCACGTCACATCAGAAGTAGCTTACTTCTATATGGCCACAAATAGAAGTTGGAGACAAAACAAAACATTCTGTGGGAAGAAACACAACTTACTTGCCCTGATGCTCAATAGCAGTGTAATCACCATGTTTAAACCGACAAGGATACGTGAATAACATGAATGTTCTGCATACAAAGGGAATTACCAGGGAAATAATAAACTGAAGACCTCGTCTCACATTATATTTTCATAAAGGTTTGTTTGCTTAGCTACTTGGTGGTCAAATATTTCCAATTAATTTATTTCTATTCTACTCTAAATGGCTTCATTTCTAGAAAAGTTGCCATATTTCCTCTTACATCATTTGTTTTCAAATAAGTTCAGAGTAAAATCCTCTTATAGAATTTTTTTTTCTTTTTAATAATGAAGACCCTTCTGAGGGTACTATGTTTAACAAAATCAAACTCATTCTTTTTCAAGGTATTCTGTTTCTAGGAATTACTGAAAAGTAAAGGGAAGTTGTACATGCCGTATTTGATTTTTAGCACCTGAATCAGACTTTGAAAGAGCTGTGCAATTACAAACAGAAATCACGTCTCATCATTTTAGTACTTCTTAAAGCTATAACAATTTTAAAAATAGATGGTGGAGAAGAAAAGGCTGCTAGACTCATAGAATTTAAAGGAATCTAGGAGATCACCTAGGCATTTTTCCAGATGCAGGAACTGAGGCCCAGAAAGGGGAAGTGGCTTTCTCAGCCTACACAACCAGCGAGGGAGGCAGGCAGGTGCCATGGAATAAACATGGACTTTGGCATGATAAGACTAGGGTTTAGATGGAGGCTGACTTAATACCACTTGAGTGGTATTGGGAGAGTCTCTCTAAGCTTGTTTATCTATCTAAAAATGAGGGTAATGGCATCTGCTTCACAGGGATATTTTGAGAAGCAACTGTAGTAACTTTTGGAAGAAAATTGCAATACAAATGTCAGTTGTTATTATCACCAATAGAGTGGGGACCCAAAGCCCTCATTCCTGCTCCATTTTCTTAACTCTTTCCCCTTACCCATACAGGAAAAATCCACTGGAAAAACCAGCAGCAAGAATGAATAATATACAAATAGTGGCTAGGCACAGTGGCTCATG
>NW_012105231.1:305986-307043 GCF_000951045.1 Mandrillus leucophaeus | reverse complement strand
AGTACCCTCCATCTCAAATAGGCTTGGTGGCCTGTGGAAAAGAAGAGAGACAGAGAGACAGTGTCTGAAACAGGATGGCAGAATAGGCTCACATGCCCAAACTCTGGGTGGGGAAGAGAAAACTTACTTTCTGCCACCCTCGGTGAGAACACACGAGGAGGCAGGACCTCCCACCTTCAGGTCTGCACCATCCATTTCAAATGTTCCTTAAAATGCAGCACACTGAGTTTGTACAACTGTGTTAGCTGCTGGAAGGAACAGATGCACTGATATATATGCATTTGCTGTTTTGGCCAATATTTTGAAAATGTATGAGCTGAGTTGATCTAGCTATTATTTAAGTATTTATTGAAGTAGAGGGGCCTTCAAACTACTTTATGATACTAGTGATAGTTTGAGTTAGGTAAGCATCTTAAAGCTGTTTGGTGATAAATAAGGCAGTTTAGATTCTGTGGTTGGAAATAGTGTAGTCACTTTCGTCTTTAGGAAGCCCTGATAATATGCTCATCGAAAACATGGCATTGATGCAGGCAGTTTGCATGAATGTTTCTCACTTGAGCACGCTATTTAGGCTGTCTTCCAACTCACTCTATTCTGCTCTTACTCCTGTTTTGGATTTTTCTCTTTGCACGTTTGAAATATTTTATGCGAATGTATTAGAACTCTTTTCTTCTAAGGACTGAGACTTCCAGGGGACTGCCATCTTACCTGAGTGTCTCCTCTCCATTAGGGAGAAGGAAGCAGCTAGCTGTGTCCCTAGCTGCAGGAAGCCCCTATTTTTTTCCAAGCAGGAAGCCACCAATCTCCCCCAGGGAGCACCAGCGAGGGACATGGATGTGCTCCTGCCACAGGGCCCTTCCTACCTTTGGATCTGCGAGAAGGTGAATACAAAGCAGCAGGCAGAGTAAAATCTGCTGGGACTGCCTGGAGATTTGTCAGGAGTTGCAGACAAATACCTTGGAGCATTCTGTTATTTTTGGAAAGTTCAAATAGGCCGGGACAAGGAGGTTGCTGACTGTACTGACAGGCCCTAAGTCGTTTTCTCCAAAAACTATCT
>NW_012105231.1:298728-301406 GCF_000951045.1 Mandrillus leucophaeus | reverse complement strand
CTCTGTTCCCTCTCGTGTGAAGAAAGTCTGTTTACTCTAGGAGAGAATGAAGCCAACAGGCACTGGGAAGCAAAGAATTGAAATGAGAGAGTTGGAGTGTTCTGCCAGTGTGATGGCTCCTGGATCTTGTCATTCCCAAGGCTCCACACTTACCTTTTCCTTGGTTTGCTCGATTTCCCCTTTATTCTTTTTTTTTTTTTCATTTTTGAGACAGAGTCTCACTCTGTCGCCCAGGCTGGAGTACAATGGCGCCATCTCGGCTCAGTGCAACCTCCTCCACCTCCTGGGTTCAAGCAATACTCCTGCCTCGGCCTCCCAAGTAGCTGGGATTACAGCCATGCACCACCACACCTAGCTTATTTTTGTATTTTTAGTAGGGACGGGGTTTCACCATGTTGGCCAGGCTAATCTCGAACTCCTGACCTCAAGTGATCCACCCACCTCAGCTTCCCAAAGTGCTGGGATTACAGGCATGAGCCACCGCACCTGGCCTTCCCTTTATTCTTGACCTTGTTTAAATTGGGTTTCTGTCACTTGCAACCAAAAGAATCTCAACTAATATAACGTCCGGTGCCGAATTCATGATGTGACATTCTGTTATCCATGCTATAGCTTCAAGAAGTATCAAAACAATAAGATGTGGCTTCTATTTGTAATTGAACAGCTCTTTCAAGGTCTGATTCAGGTGCTAAAAATCAAACATGTTATGGAAAACTTCCTTTTACTTTTCAGTAATTCCTAGAAAGAGATTACCTCGAAAAAGAATGAGTTTGATTTTGTTAAACATAGTACCCTCAGAAGGGTCTTCATTATTAAAAAGAAAAAAAAAATGCTATGAGAGGATTTTACCCTGAACTTATTTGAAAACAAATGATATAAAAGGAAATATAGCAACTTTTCTAGAAATGAAGCCATTGAGAGTAGAACAGAAATAAACTGAAATATTTGACCACCAAGTAGCTAAGCAAACAAACCTTTATGAAAATGTAATGCGAGATGAGGTCTTCAGTTTATTATTTGCCTGGTAAATTCCCTTTGAATGCAAAACATTTATGTTATTCATATATCCTTGTCTGGTTAAACAAGGTGATTAAACTTCTATTGAGAAGGCCTTCAAATAATCTGCCATCCATGCTAGCCTATCTGAGCATGCATGCTAAATAAATGCAGAATGCTTATAATTGGAACTATACTTTCAAGACAAATCCCGCATACTTTCTGACTGAATGCCTTCCATAGAGGAATTCCAGGGCTGCCACTGACTTAGTTCTCCATCCTCCTAGCCAACCTGCTTCTTCTCTTGTATTCTTTCTTTCAGTGAATTGTAGGCAGCACCCAATCATTGAAACTAAATATCTGGGAGCATCCTAATGTCTTCTCCCATATTGCTCTGACAACCAATAATTACCTCAGGCTGCCCATGTACTTCCTGAACCTGTCTTGACTCTGTTTTCTCCTCTCATCCTCAGGACTCCCGCCTTTAAAAAAACATCTCTCCTCTGCATCATCTCAGCAGCTTCCTAACTGATCTCCCAACTGATCTCCTTGTCTCCATGTTGCTCCCTATCCACCCCGATTCCGTTCCCATTCAGGATCTCTCCAAAAATAAATCTCTCCAAAAAATAAGTAAATGGTCCTGCACAACTTATAAATGTTTTCTCATTATCCCTCAACAGGGCCCAAACTAACCTGCATTTACAAGTCCCGTATGCCAGGCCGCTGTGTCTCTCCAGCCTCACTTCTCAACCGCAAGTGCTACCTTCTCACGATGCACCATCGTCCTGGCCACAGCGGGCCAGTGTTCCCTCCTTGGTATTTCTAAAACACTCCTGTATTTTCACATTATTTAAAAATTGTCTGTTTACAAAGAAATAACCATTCGGGATGGGCGCGGTGGCTCACGCCTGTAACCCCAGCACTTTGTGAGGCTGAGGAGGGCAGATCACCTGAGGTCGGGAGTTCAAGATTAGCCTGGCCAACATGGTGAAACTCTGTCTCTACTAAAAATACAAAATTAGCCGGGCGTGGTGGTGCATGCCTGTAATCCCAGCTACTTGGGAGGTTGAGGCAGGAGAATCGCTTGAACCCAGGAGCCAAGATCGTGCCACTGCACTCCAGCCTGGGCAACACAAGCAAAACTCCATCTCAAAAAAAAAGAAGAAACAGAATTGAAATAACCAAAGAATGCCATAATTGTTATTGCTTAGCTGAGAACAGGGTGCTATTTTTCACAAACAAATTCTATTCAAAACCCCAAATATTTTATTAAGTAAATTCTTACAGACTACCTTTCCATTTGCAAATCAGTTATTCCCTTTATCTAACTTTGGTTCAAAGTCTAGTTCTTGCCTTTTTCCTTCTGCTTGTTTAAATTGGGTTTCTGTCACTTGCAAACAAAAGAATCTCAACTAATACAATGTCCAATGCTGAATTCAGGATGGGTATTATCCTGAATTCAGGATATCCTGAAAACAATTTCAAATAGAAGCACTGGGAATGTTGGAGGATCCCAGCATTTGTGGAAGAAGAATCACTGCAAGGCATCCTAGGCCAATGTGTGCCTAGGGTAGAAGGAACGTAAGTGGCGCTGGCAACTCTGTCTTGCATGTGGTCACCTCCACATCCCTGCGGAGCCCCTCTCGTCCTACTTGTGACTTTCTGGCGAGCTGCAGGAGAGG
>NW_012105231.1:290900-294133 GCF_000951045.1 Mandrillus leucophaeus | reverse complement strand
CTGATTGCAAACTAGCTTTCCCTCTCAACCTAGAATATTGCAGCAACTCTTAGCACTCATGGGGGTCTTTGGAAGTGAGGGAGGAGCCTTGAAGTTTAAGCTGCATTAGTTTCCTGGTAAAGCTACTCTAGATTCAGGCAAATAGAATAAAGGACATAGCCATTTTGGGATCCTGATTCCCTGGTTCATGCTCTATGTTAGGAGTTGGCAACATTTGTCCAGGACTGTTCCTAGAACCAGGGCCAAGACATGTCCTGGAATTGGGAGGGGAAATCAGATTACTGAGTGAGGTAAGGCTGGAAATGGCTCTGCTCCCTCCTCCTAAGAAGCGGTTACCTCTCTCCACCTTCTAGTTGAATTATCCCTATCTTGTAAGCCCAGGTTTAATGGGAAGGTAACCCAAACAGTAAACAAGCTGTTGAATGGTACGGTAATATTAGGTTGGGAGTTTAAGAGGACAGATAGGGTGTTGCAGAAGCCCGAGGCAGTGGCTCAGACCTGAGCCATAGATACGAGGTCCTTTTTTAGTTGCTTGGAATGATTAAAATGACCAAGGTAATGTCATAGTTTGTAGGTTAATAATGAGAATGTGACTTTAGAGAAAAGGAAACAAGTTTTGTTATTGTTTGTGTGTGTGTATGTGTGTGTGTGTGTGTGTACCTTCTATGCTTATGCATAGTGCTTGGCACTTTATGTATCTTTTCTCATTGAATCTTCACAACTCTACCAGGTAGGGAAGCCAAGGTTTAGACAGATAAAAATACAACTCCCCAAAATACCTCTCTCCACTAGGCACTTGATGTGAAGTCCTTTCCTTGGTGGAAATACTATATTCATCAGAAGCAGGGAGGAAGACAGAGTTGAGTTTAGTTCCACATTCATTGAGCCTTTACTTTGAGCCAGGCCTCATGCTAAATAACTAAGCACTTTATTGTGAATTCAGAGGCAAATGAGACACAATCCTTGCCTCACAGAACTCATGGTCTGGTTGAGGAGGTAATTAAGTTATGTATAATTTCACTCTCATAAGGCAATAAACGTTCCTTCAACTTTATATAAAGCAGACCTACAAGCAAAGGACAGTAAACACATGTCCCCTAGGAAGTTTCTGCAATTGTAAAATTTCTCTTACAATCTAATATTTTAGCTTTAAAAAATTATGCTGTTTTAAGTTATTATTATCCAAAAAAAAAAAAAAAAAAAAATTCCCTGGAGAAGATGCTCTATAACCTTTGTACTCCATATTCAGTGTTAGGTGCCTCAGTTTGTGAAGTAGGCGGCCAGGTAAGTGCTAAAGGACTGCTCAGCAGGCCACTAACCCAGCCTGGGAGTGGGCAGCCAAGGTTTTCTAGAGAAGGAAATTCCAGAGCTAAGACTGGAATGAAGAACTGGAGCCCAGCCCAAGCTGAAGCAGAACTCATATACTAATTACTGAACTGCACTGGGCTGTATTTGAAGTAAGGCTCACTTAGAGTTTTACAGTTTGTTTTCTCTCCCCTTCAACACAAACACTAATGGACCAATCACTTTCTAGAAGGAAAAGGAAAGTAACTAAAATTCACTGAGTGCTGACTCTATGCCAACCACTTTGCATATATCTCAGTTAATTCTGACATCTGTCCCATGAGATTGGTATTATTTATTCCCATTTTATAGATGAAGAAACTGGGATTCTGGGAGGCTGACAAACTTTGCCCAAGGTCAAAAACCGGCAAGTACAGCCAGGATTCTGATTGCAAAGTTTGTGTTCTTCTCACCACATCATGTGGCTAAGCCTGTTTCTCAAGAGTCTTTTTAGTGGATATGCAGAGGCAGTCAAGAAAATAGTGGGATTGGCTTCAAGTTTCAAGGAAGAAAAAACTCTTTGGCCATTTCTTTTGGTCAAAGAAAGTTCTGGAAAGGGGTTTCTGGGCTACTCCTCTGGCTGGCATTGCAGCGCCCTACCTCACCAACCCAGCTCTGCTGAATCTGGACTTGGGGAAGTGAGAGTTCACAGGACATCCTCTGGGAGTGTCCGCTGAGGTCTGCTTTATACAGTTTATACTTGCTGTAAACAGCTCGCTGTTGCTAATTAAACCTGTACGATCATGTCTGAACTTTTAGGAAATGAGGACTTCTTTTTATGGTTCTCTTCTCAGTGGTAAAACCAGAGCCCTTGTCAGTCCACGAGCCTCCTTAACCTGTTGGGCCTTGACTCTGAGATTCCGGACTGTAGTCTAGAAATGCGTGGATCCTGGCACAATGCCCAGGGAATGCCTAAGTGAGAGGATTGCTCCAGGTCTGGAGCCATGTCTTCCAGAAGGATGTTCTCTGATTCTTCTTAATAGGGTTCTAGGGTACCCCAAACACAGGTCTCTGATGCTATTCACGCTAGTTTAGGGAATACAGATCTCTCAACTAAAAAGTGCTGCCTGAAGTAATTTTTGAAGAAACAGTATTTCAAAATGACTACTCTCTCTCTTAGAGAAAGAGTTGGTTGAAACCACTTCAATTTGAAATTGGGGTAATAAAGAAATGAATGGGTTTAGCTCTCTTTAATGTTGTCTAATCAAGAAAGGAATATGTGCTTATTAAATAAAATCTGAAAAACACACATAGGCAGAAAGAAAAAAAAAAAGTGACCATAGTCCTACTACCGGGAGACAACTGCTACTTAGCATTTTGGCTAGTTTCTATCACTAAAAAATTGTGCTTTTTTTTTTCTTTTCGAGAGGGAGTCTCACTCTGTCACCCAGGCTGGAGTGCAGTGGTGCTGTCTTGGCTCACTGCAATCTCCGCCTCCTGGGTTCAAGCAATTCTCCTGCCTCAGTCTCCCGAGTAGCTGGGATCACAGGTGCATGCCACCACACCCAGCTAATTTTTGCATTTTTAGTAGGGAGGGGGTTGCGCCATGTTGGCCAGAATGGTCTCGATCTCCTGACCTTGTGATCCACCTGCCTCGGCCTCCCAAAGTGCTGGGATTACAGGCGTGAGCCGCCACGCCCAGACAAAAAATTTGTTTTTTTTTTTTAAAGAATCGGCCGGATGCGGTGGCTCACGTCAGAATCGGCCGGATGCGGTGGCTCACGTCTGTAATCTCAGCACTTTGGGAGGTTGAGACAGGTGGATCACCTGCGATCAGGAGTTTGAGACCAGCCTGGCCAACATGGCGAAACTCCATCTCTACTAAAAATACAAAGTTAGGCCGGGCGCGGTAGCTCAAGCCTGTAATCCCAGCACTTTGGGAGGCCGAG
>NW_012105231.1:280671-290400 GCF_000951045.1 Mandrillus leucophaeus | reverse complement strand
TTTTTTTTTTTTTTTTTTTTTTTCTCACTCCGTCATCCAGACTGGAGTGCAGTGGCGCCAACGTGGCTCACTGCAGCCTCGACCTCTCTGGCTCCAGCAATCCTCCCACCTCAGCCTCCTAAGTAGCTGGGATACAGGTGTGTGCCACCATGCCCGGCTAATTTTTGGTATTTTTTGTAGAGAAGGGGTCTCCCTATGTTGCCCGGGCTGGTCTCAAACTCCTGGGCTCAAGCAATCCGCCTGCCTTAGCTTCCCAAAATGCTGGGATTACAGGTGTGAGCTACCATGCCCAGCCCATTTTCTTTCTTTTTTAAGGTGGCATTTATTTGTTTTAATTTTTGTGGGTACATATATATATTATATATATCACAAAAAACATAAAAAAATTATAATATATATATAATAATCACATCATGGAAGCTGGGATATCCATCCCCGCAGGCATTTATCCTTTGTGTTACAAACAATCCAATTCTACTCTTTTGGTTGTTTAGATGTTTCATTTTCTTTGTTCCTTTTTTTTGAGACAGTCTCGTTCTGTTGCCCAGGCTGGAGTGCAGTGGCGCAATCTCGGCTCACTGCAACCTCCGCCTCCTGGGTTCAAGAGATTCTCCTGCCTCAGCCTCTCAAGTAGCTGGGATTACAGGAATGCGTTGCCATGCCCAGCCAATTTTTATATTTTTAGTAGAGACAGGGTTTCACCATGTAGGCCAGGTTGGTCTCGAACTCCTGACCTCAAGTGATCTGTCCACCTTGGCCTCCCAAAGTGTTGGGATTACAGGCGTGAGCCACTGCACCCAGCTGAGATGCTGCATTTTCAATGCCAACCCTCAATCCCTGCCCATTGTATGCACTGAGACCATCAAGTGATTCTTTTATATATCCTTCATGTAGACCAGCACTGGCTAGTACATACAATAGCTGCTTGGTATGTGTGACTGTATAAATTCTAAATTAGTTAAATAAAAATAAAAATTCAGTTTCTCTGTCTAGCCATATCAAATGCTCAATAACCACATGAGATTAGGGGCTACCATGTTGGAACAGGGAAGATACAGGACATTTTCATTTTCACTGAAAGTTCTATTAGACAGCGCTGGTGTCGATTCTGACCTGCTCAGCTCAGGCCTTAAGAACAGTCTTGAGGCCAGGCATAGTGGCTCACGCCTGTAATCCCAGCATTTTGGGAGGCTGAGGTGGGAGGATCACTTAAACCCAGGAGTTCGAGATCAGACTGGGCAATACAGGGAGGCCCCGCTTCTACAAAAATACAAAAAATCAGCTGAATGTGGCAGTATGCACCTGTAGTTCCAGCTACCTGGCAGACTGAGGTGGGAGGATTGCTTGAGCCCAGGAGGTTGAGGCTGCAGTGAGCTGTGATCACACCACTGCACTGCAGCCTGGGTGAGAGCAAGACTGTCTTAAAAAAAAAAAAAAAAAAAAAAAAAAAAGATAGCATTTTTTACCTCAAATAATGACAGAACCCAGAATATTTCTCAGCAATAAGAAAAGCCACCCCAAGAAGCAGCACAGAGATGGGTTCACAGTGTCTGAAAAGGAAGTCAGTCATTAGCCACCTTCTGACATCCTAGCAATTAGCTGGTCTTGGGAGAAGAGCAGGTATCTCCAGAGAGGTGCCAAATAAATAGGAGATAAGAGACTATAAAAATGAAAAGTCTTTTGGCCTTTCATCACAGGATAATCCAATGCATGTGAATTAATGGTGAAAGGCTCACTAATAGCCTTTGTGAGGAAATAGGAGCAGTGTAGCAGGATATCCTTTTTCCGCACTAAAGCACCCAATTCTTTCAATTTTATATACAGCGGAAGCAATTAATTGTACTAGAAAGAAATCCACAGCTGGCTTTTCCTGATGGCCTCATAAGCAACAAGCACTATTGTTCAGTTTCCGGGACAGATGTAAAGTCATTCTACCACACTGCTGAGATTTTTCTGAATGTTTAGTTTGACTTCTCCAAAGATAATAACTTACGTGTTAACTTCTAAAATTTGGTTTGTCTTGTCATCACACATTTTCAGTATACACAACTGTCAAAAAGTTAATTTTTATTGTGCTATTGCACTCCAGCCTGGGCAACAAGAGCGAAACTCCCATCTGGAAAAAAAAAAAAAAAAAGAGTAAATTTTTGATTTGTAATATAATCCAGCACGTGACTTGACGTTAGTGTTTTTTCCAAACGTTATGTGACTGAATCATAAGTTATTCACTTTTGTTTGCTTTACATGTTTACATGCAGTTGAACTGCACTGCCTCTGCTTTTGTGGTATCATCCACAGTGTGGCTATTCAGGAATCAGGCATAATAAGATTATACATCAAAAACTCAGAAATTTAACATTTCAAACGCTGGCCTGTATGGCATTGCTTCGCCTTCTAGATGCATTAAAATACGCCATATTTCATTAAATCTCAGATGCACACTTTTTTTGACATTTGAAATTCTCTGGAATTGCGACATCTTAATGTGTCAGAGTTTAACTGGCAAGGTTTTTCTTCCTTAGTTGTACATAAAATAATGATGGATCTTATAGTCAACAGTATCCATGCTGTTCTTTGGGTGGGAAAAAACCCAAAATGAAACAGTATCCTAGTTTTGATGACATATGGTATACATGGTTAAAATCTGTTGAGTATGATGTGTTATTGCAAGTATAACAATAGAACAACTCTTTATTTTTTCTGAGACATGGTCTCCCTCTGTTGCCCAGGCTTGAGTGCAGTTGCGTGATCACAGCTCACTGCAACCTCTGCCTTCTGGGCTCAAGGGATCCTCCTGCCTCAGCCTCCTGAGTAGCTGGGATAACAGGCAAGTGCTACCATGTCTGGCTAATTTTTGTAATTTTTATAGAGATGGTGTTTTGCCATGTTGCCCTGGCTGGTCTGGAACTCCTGGACTCAAGTGATCCGCCTGCCTCAGCCTCCCAAAGTGCTAGGATTACAGGTGTGAGCCACTGCGCCTGGCCTAGAATAACTCTTTTCAGTAAAAAAATATTCACATCAATCAAATAAATAAAAACTTTACTTATATATCTTATATGGGATTCTGACTTCATTCTGACAAATATGCAACTTGTAACACTTTCATTTTTCTCTATATTTTATCAATCAACTAGTTCTTTTAAATAATACCTAATCTTTTTTTTTGGTGCTGAAACCCAGGGTCGAAAATATCTACTTTTCTGATTATAAAAGTAACATTGGGCCAGGTACGGTGGTTCACGCCTGTAATCCCAGCACTTTGAGAGGCCGAGGTGGGTGGATCACAAGTCAGGAGTTTGAGATCAGCCTGGCCAACATGGTGAAACCCCAACTCTACTAAAAAACAAAAATTAGCTGGGCGTACTGGCGCATACCTGTAGTCCCAGCTACTCGGCAGGCTGAGGCAGAAGAATCACTTGAACCTGGGAGGCAAAGGTTTCAGTGAGCCAAGATTGCACCACTGCACTCCAGCCTGGGCGACAGAGCAAGATTCCGTCTCAAACAAAAAAAAACAAACAAAAAAACAGTAACATTGCCATTGTGGGGGAGATAAAGCTTATGGAAGAAAATAATAACCATCCATTAGGCCACCACAGAATACTGCCAACATTTTCTCTTTATTTTGGGATAATCTTTTTTTTATAAACACACATATTTTATAATACAAAGTTAACAAATGCTTAAACATATCTTGTCAAATGTCCTGAAAAGTATATAATGTTACACAATAAAAAAGTGGGTTCTTTAAGCAAGCCAGGGATTAGCCCCCCCCACCATTGGAGTAGAACTTTCTGGTGTTTGGTAGGATCATGTGCAGATGTTGCAATGCATAATTCCATGGAGCACTATTCATATCAGGCAGGTTGTGAATGGCACCCCCTTAAAGTTGTGCAACCTAGCAACCCTGGTGCTCAGTACCGTGACCATAGCGACAGTGGTACCCTATGTAGGGGAGATAGACAGCAGGGAGGATGCAACAGCACAGCAGATGCATCGAGGAGTTTGCAACTACCCAGCAACTTTGAAAACAATGGATTCGCAGAAGCAAGGATTCAACAACTGGTAAGCTCCAGTGGCCTGGGACTGCTTCTTTGATATCACGTGTATTTTGGTATTCGCTAACCTGTCTCCCTCAGGCTGAGAGGCCCCTATTTATGTTGAAGAACAAAGGTATGAAAACTTATTTGGGAGAAAGACATAGGAACAGCTAAGCTATGTGGAAAGTCAGTGATGTAGACCATTGAGAGAAAATCCTAAGGCATTGAGGATGGAGTAGTCGAAGATAACTTCTTGGAAGAGGTACTTCTCAGGCAGTATAGGGAGGAGAAGGGCATTAAATGGAGAATGAATATGGTCCATTCTTCAGAAAGTAGTGAGACCAGTCTAACGAAATGTTGCTCTATAGCAGTGTTTTCAGATTTAATGGGACCGGTGTTTCACAATAGAAATCTAAACAATTGGGCAACATTAATTGAAAGAGGGAATGACCAATTAGAAGGAGAGCTAGCAGCATTTAGGATCGGAGGAAGAGGGGCTTTAAGGTAGGTAGCAAACTAAATGGAAAATAATCTACATTTTAAAAAAACACTGACAAGTATTGGTTACTGGTTACATATATGACTATGTATCCTTTTGAAAAAATAAAGGAAGTTGTTTTAAAGTTTACTTATTGAGAAAAAGTGGTTAGACGATAGTTCTGTTATGATGTACAGGATTTGTCAGTAGACTCTCATTCCAACAAGATAAGTGCTTTATCATTAATCCTCAAAAATATGGAAAACCAAACCAAAACAAAACACCTAACCCTGCCTTGGTTAATAGAAATAAAAAGAAATGTGCCAGGGCAAACTACCAACAGAGAACAAAATTAAGTATCTCATTTATTTAATAAATACTTACTGACTACCTACTGGTGTGCCAAGCAGCACACTGGATACAATGGAGTGAGAATGAGACAGTTCCTGTTCTCTGAATTTCTGAGTCAAGCACAGGGTCAGGTACCTCCAACATATCCGATGGGTAAACTAGTACGCCCGGTCACAATGGTGATACACCACATCTAGGAATACATCCCAATAACCATGTAAGCCATGGACAGTAGGCACAGTATGGTGTTAATGAATCTGCACTCCTGATCTAGGTTTTATCTCCCCATTTATCTCAGCTTTAATCTTTTATCATTGCACCTTCCCTTCCTTTTACTAGTCATTCCCAAGGTAATCATATACAGTTCCACACGCTGCGATTTCTGGACTACTGGCTCCAGAGGAATTCTTGAGTAGAATCAGTGTTTAGGGATAGGAAGAAGAATCAGACACGGGTCTTTTCATTTTTGAGTGTATGTATGGGGTGTCTGTATACATATATACACACACATATGTATGTACATATATAATACATATATATGTACACACAAACACCTACACACACACAATTTCAGAATACTAGAAATCTATTTGAATTATATTCAATAGATTATATATACACACACACCCCATTACACTTGGATTTTTAGCCAGAAAAAAACTATATATAGATTTTTTTTTTTTTTTTTGAGACATAGAGTCTTGCTCTATCGCCCGGGATGGAGTGCAATGGTGAGATCTGGGCTCACTGCAACAAGTGATTCTCCCGCCTCAGCCTCACAAGTAGCTGGGACTACAGGTGCCTGCTGCCACACCCAGCTAATTTTTGTATTTTTAGTAGACAGGGGGTTTCACCATGTTGGCCAGGCTGGTCTCGAACTCGTGACCTCAAATGATCCACCCACCTTGGCCTCCCAAAGTGCTGGGATTACCAGCATAAGCCACTGCGCCCAGCCAAAATTACATATAATACAGCTTTAATACGTACTTAGGGTATGTCCAGAGCATATATAATATATATAGTTTTTATCTGGTTAAAAAATAATCCAAGTGCAATAAACCAGGTGCTGTGAGGATAGGGAAAGGCAGGGCGGTGAGCTGCAGCAGGACAGGGAAGGCCAAGATCTACTGTGGGCTGCGTGGGAGTTGGGGTAGGGAGGCCTCAGCTCCCGGTGCTTGGTGGGAGGACCCTTAGTCCTCTAGGCAGTGCCTGATAGCCAGAGAGTAGTGAGCAAACAACAGGTGGTAGTTCAGGAGCGCAGTGGGGATCGAGACATCCAGCCTGAGGTAATGGGGGAAGGGAGGCCCAACAGATAGGTAGAATACAGACACAGGGAGTCTAGAAACAAAGAGCTGGAGGCAATTAAGTGATGCCACCAAGAATACCTACAACTGCCCAGCAGTCTGGGCGCAGGGATGCAGCTGAGTCCAAACAACAAGCAGATAAATTTGAGGTCCTGGCAAGCTAACAGGTCAGGGTTTCAGACACAAGAGAAGGGCTGTCAGTTCTTAGAAAGGGGTCAGGCAGTGGGAGGCTGAGTCTTGAGCTTGGGACCGAAGCTCTGATAATTCTTCCTGCCTCAAAGCCTAGGAAAGATCAGGTTGTATGGTAAAGGGTGTACGGATAGTACGTGAAGGAGAAATACAGAGGCCACGGACTAGGTAGGACCAAGTGAGGGCAGCAATATCCTCCATCATCTGTCTTTCAATCATAGTAGCCAGTGCTTTGAGGCAAAGATAAATTAAAATGGAGCTAAGGGAGAAGGAGCTAGTTGTTTAGAAGTAAACAAAAGAATAAGTAAAACACTGTACCACCACAATGAAAATGAATTCAGGTTTTTAAACTTCCTCTATTTTGTGCACTGAATTATATACATCCATCTTATTCTTAACCACAGTTTCTGTTTCAGTTTAGTCCTTCTAAGCCATGATGGGGTGCTATTAACCAAAAAAAAATAATGTAGCAGTGTCAATGCTGAAAAATGAAGCTGCTGAAAAATGAAGCTGTTTATTCTCCCTAACTCCCACCCATTTAATATCGGGTTTGAAGTCAACCTAAAGGGTCACCCTACCAATGGCATTCCTTCACTTGTCCCTCCTTACTGGGCTCTAACTTGTCATCAGACCCAGAGACTTCGTGCTGCCTTTTGCCTTATAAAATCTTTACAATATGAAAATGACTTTGAATGGTCAGCTTGGATTAATCTATTCAACTTGGATCCCTGAAGGCAGAAGTCCCATTTCACTGAAGAGGATGTAATCCACAGCTTTCCCAGCCAACCTTCACTCTTTCCAAGATAGCCATGCCACCCTCTAACACTAAAAGGGTCTTGGGGACAAGGTTCAGAAATGCTTAGAGGACATGTGTGCTTATTTCTCTTCTTTCGTTTAACAAATATTCACTTGCCAGGCACTAGGCTCTAAGGAGAGAGTTGAGAACAGATTGACAAAGTCAAGCTGGCCTGTAGTCCCAGCTACTTGGGAGGCTGAGGTGGGAGGATCACGTAAGCCCAGGAGTTCCAGGTTACAGTGAACAATGACTACGCGACTGCACTCCAGCCTGGGTGACAAAGTGAGAACCTGTCTCTGAAAAAAGAGACTGACAAAGTCTTTTGCTCATGGAGTTTATATTCTAGTGGGGCAGAGGGGCTCAGACCACAAACAAATAACTAAATGCACAATGTAATTAATGAACGCTGCTTTGGGCATGTAACAACTACCTCTCTTGGGACCTACCTGGGCAGAGGAAAAGGCCATTTCCAGCCTATTCTGGTAACCCACTTAAAGGAATACCAACACATTACAGAATGTTAACTGTGGATCCCGAGGTGTTGTTTTTGAGTTTAGGGGCCAGACCACACGTGTCCAGATGTCTCCCTAGGCAGGCAGACTGGAGAAACGGGCTGGCATGCATAAACATGCCAGTAGCCAGGGAGAACAGCATGCCCCACTAGCTGCTGGTAGCTAGGGCATTGAAGCTGAGGATTGAAGCCTGGCTACTAGCTGGGCCTTATCAAAGGAGAGTGAAAAATTCCAGAAGATTTGAAAAGGAGAGCCTTTTGCAGAGAAGCAAAGATATCATGACTTAAAATTTGATGCTTCAATTTTGCTCTCATTTCTACAGTGGCAGATAACACAAGCCAGGCAACACTCATTTGTACATTTCAGAAACTTGATGTACTAAGGCTCCCACCTGAGATTGTTGTCTATTTTATAGACCAATTCATATGTCTAAAAATCCAACTAGGCTATAAAGAACATAATAACACGCTTGTCATGGTTTTCTCTGCCGACACATTGCTCAGCATACATCAATGAGAGCTTTGACCAACCAATCTGAATCTCCTTAAGCAAAAGGCCCATCTTTTCCTTTAAACTAAAGCCGGAGCTGGGCGCGGTGGCTCACGCCTGTAATCACAGCACTTTGGGAGGCCGAGGTGGGAGGATCACGAGGTCAGGAGATCGAGACCATCCTGGATAACACGGTGAAACCCCGTCTCTACATTTTTAGTAGAGTATTTTTATCAAAAAAATTAGTCGAGCATGGCGGCGGGCGCCTGTGGACCCAGCTACTTGGGAGGCTGAGGCAGGAGAATGGCGTGAACCTGGAAGGTGGAGCTTGCAGTGAGCCGAGATCGCACCACTGCACTCCAGCCTGGGCGACGGAGCGAGACTCTGTCCAAAAAAATAAAACAAACAAACAAACAAAAAACTAAAGCTGGGTATTATGAAGGAAACTTGAGAAAGAAAAGTGACCAATTTTAGTTGATGCAGGTAATCTCACTTATCCTATTATTCCTGCATAGCAAGATACTATAACCCATGACTGTCAAACCTGAGACAGCTGAAGAGCCCAGAAAAAAAGATAAGAGAAGAAAATAGAATTGAAAAATAATTCAGAATGACGGAGGCTATCTGCAGCATTAAGGGCAAAGGCAGGTGTAAGAAGAAAAGGGAGACAGAATAAAAGATAAACCAAAAAATTGAAACAAAAATACAAGGGAATTCAAACATTTACACCAGAATATAAGGGAATCTAAACATCTCTTCAGGTGAGAATGTGTGTCAATACAAGTGCTTGGCACATTGTTTTCTTTCCCCCTTTCTTTTTACTCAGTTTACCCAGTTTTAAAACTGATTTTTAAAAATACATCTTCAAAAGAACATCTTTTGTTAAGTGACTTAAACTCGATACATTCCTTGGATTACTAAGGAGGTTAAGGACACATTTGGTGAAAAAGGGGCCTATCTCCTCTTTCTTCATATACAGGTCATCGAATACTTTTAAAAGCATTTTCCACCATGAATGAGGGGAAATGGAAGAAAACAGGTGGCGACAATTAGTTGCATTTTCCAAATGGACAGAATGAGCCTCCGGAGGGTACACGAGGTCACCAGAGTGAGCCCGCGGTGGAACTGGAGGCGTATTTATAGCTGGCTGACCTCAGTCCTGTTGGGCCCTCGCCGCTCCTTATCTTATGCCGCTGGAATTCGCGGGCTCGCAGATCACAGGGGCCCGGGCGCGCCAGGCCTGGCGCTCCCGAATCGATGAGGAAAGCCGCTCTCCCCGGCAGATCTTCCCGGCCGGGGCGCCTCCATCACCCTGCCCGCGCCTCGGCACGCTGGCAAGGAGCCCGGGAAGAGACGCCGGGAGCGGTGGGTGGGCGAGGAACAAATGCAACGTGACTACATTTTTCTTTGTCGCAACTACCACGACCTGGCCATCCCCCACCTTGGTGACTTGGTGCCTTCCCAGCGACCTGCTTATTTCACGCCAGCTGACTGGCGTTCACTGCAGTGTGAGTGTCGGCCGGAGGACGGGTCCACGCGAAGGAGCCCACAAGAGCCGGGCTCTCGAGCCCCG
>NW_012105231.1:265695-279741 GCF_000951045.1 Mandrillus leucophaeus | reverse complement strand
CCCGCGCCGCGTATCCCCGCGGGCCCCTCTTTTGTCTCCCACCCGCGGGTTGCAGGCCGAGTTTGGGGAAGCGAAGTGGGCGAAAGCCGCTCTTGGGACGCTTCTGGAATCCTTAAATGGGAAAGGCGCTCCTCTCCCCGCCCCGGAGCTGCGAGGCTGATATTCGTGATTTGGCTCCCGACGCTGTGGGGAGGAACAGGGGAGAACAAAGTGAGTTTCGGGCGAGGGTCGAGCGAGAGGAGCAGCCAGCCCGCCCCCAAGTCGCCGCGGGAAGGGGCCCGGGCCCCGGAGCTCCCGGAGCTGCTTCACCTGTTGTCCTGCGCGGCCTCCGCTCCGTGGCCTGGTGATTCCGCACTTCAGTTTTGGAAAACTTTCTGCCGGATTGCCTGGACCCTTTTTTCTCTTTCCAGACTCCTAGTGGAAAGATTTGGCAAGGAAAAAAAAAATGAGCTTGCGTCAAGGAAGAAAAATAATATGCTGTGTGTTAGGGTCCGGCGTCTGAGCGTGGTACACTTTCATGCTCTCATATGTTTTAATTTGGTCGAACTGCTGCAGGTTTTCTCTTTTAAGCGGTTAACAAACTGTTCAGAGTACATACTATGAACTTGGCACCTGTGTTGCGTCATTTAATCCTTATTAACGATTCTGGTTTATTGTATTCCTCATTATTTTAGAGGAAGAAACCGAGACGCAAAGAGGTTAACTTGTCTAGGGGACCTGGGATTTGAACCCAGGAACATCGTATTCTGGCAAACGAATTAGGAAAAAAAAAACTGTTTGCAAACACTTCTACGTTTAGGAACATTTTTCAGTTACTCTTACTTGAAATTATCGTTATTTTGTTGCTTGAGTTGAAACTATTGTATTTACTTGTGAGAGGAGTTAAGCTTTGAATTAGAGTGTAACTTAATGCGTCTCATTGTTTTCAGTTGTTGAAATAAAGAATGTGAACCAGACTTATTTAGATTTTTAAATTTGAAGCTAAAATATGGGCAATTCTCTGATCCAGGAATGGGGGGAGTGTATGAAAGGCCGATTGAAATGTAGAATGCGTTTTTAGTAGAACCAGTCTCGGTTCTTGTTTAATTTTTCCTCCATTTTCCATGGAGCCCAGTTTAAACTTCTACTTTCTTCACTTCTCCCCACCGTTTACAGAAGAGTTTGAGGCACCTAGCGGGAGCTCCTTCACTGAATTCCTTCTGTTACTGGCTTCTTAACCTTCCGTCAAAGAGGGATAATTTTTTTTTTTTTTGTCTTTCTTATTAACACCTTGGGTTTTTTTTTTTTCCTTCTAACTTTCCTACTTAGTGGAGTGTGAGTTATTTTCTCTGTCGTATTTGGGTTCTTTAAAGTACAAATGTTCTTAAGATTTCTTCAATTTACAAAAACCTTAAGTCTGCTACTCCTTCAAGCTGTCTTGTTGCTACTTTTCCTTTTCAAATCTTATTAACATTTTAAAAAGCTTATTCGTAATAAAAGTAACACATGGTTGTTAAAGAACTGAGAACTAGCGCAACATTGAAATTAAAATTTAATCATTCACAATCCATCTCTAGAGATTGCCAAGAGTAGTCTACTTTTCCTGACTGCCTGGTTGGTGGCTAGCCACTCATTTCTTAACCCCTTGTTATCTGGATTTCACCTTCACAAGGAACCTAATCAACACATTTAACCAGCTTTTTCTAAGTCCTCTCCTTGAGCTTTCTGTAACATTTAACATCGACTTCACATTTTTCAGATGCCTTTCCTTGGCTTTCATTCATCTATACATTTCATTTAACAAATACGCGCTGTATTCTAACACAGGGTGCAAGGCAGTAAGATACAACAGATCCTTCCCTCATGGAGCTTAAAGTCTAGTGGGGAAATACATATTGAAAAATAAAGTCTCTAGTTAAATATAATTGTGATTTTAATTAAGGTGCAGAATATTATAAGAACTTCAAATGGAGAGCTGACCTGGTGCTTGTGGTGGTGGGAGAATCTGGGAAAGATTCCTTAAAAATGCTTTGTTGGAACCCAGGCAGATTGTGAAGGATGAGCAAGAGTTAACTATTAACTAGATGAAGGGGGGCCTTCTGTGACATTATACTGACTTTGTTCCTCTCCGCCACTTTTCTGCCTAATCTGTTCCTCCTTTCCTCTTTAATATGCGTTCTCCAAGTTTCACTTTTTAGATCACTTTTCTCTATGTCTCTAGTCCCTTAGAATGATTGTTCAGACCTTTCTGTTGGAATAATTCTGAATTCTTTGTTCTTTATTTGTCTTCTGAATCTGGTTTTTTTTTTTTTTTTTTTTTGCAGTTGCTTTATGCGTATCTGTACCTGATTGTTCTGAGCTTCTTTTTCTTAACTTGCTTCTTTGGTGTTCTTTATTTCTGTTGATGTGATACCAAACCCAAACCTTTTCCCATTTCATTATATCTTGTCTGTAGCCAGCATCTGTTGATTCTGCTTTATGATATTATAACTCTTCTGCTCTCTATTCTTGCTAACTGTGGGACAGTTCTGAATTCGTATTGGTGTCAAAGTAGTAGTCAAATCATAAAATGAGTTGGGCAACTTTCTTTCGTTTTCTCTTTTTCAGGATAATTTTAGACTGGGATTATCTGTTCCTTGAATGTTTAGAAGACCTCACCTATATGACCATTTAGGCCTCGATCTTTTTTTCTGGAGAGGACTTTGAATAACACTTCAATTTCTTTAATAGCTGTTGGTTTGTGTTGATTTTCTGTTTCTCTTATGAATTTTAATGTTTCACTTTTTTTCAGGAATTTATTTATTTTCAAATCTAGTGTTATTTGACTTTCACATAGTTCTCCTCCCACCACCCTGTGACTCCACCCCCACCGCCTAACTCTGAATCAAATTCTCATCCCACCTGGACTAATGTTATGATTTTCTTGCCTTCACTTTTCTCCTTTGTCTAATCTTATGCATTTCTGCCTAAATTAATCTGTAAGCTCAGTTCTTACCACTTTGCCACTCAGAAGTTTCCAAGGTCTTCCATTAAACGAAATATTTTTTATGGTATTTGCTTGGTTTACCTGGTTTTTTTTTTTTTTTTTTTTTTAAAAACAATCCTCCCTCCCTCCCTCAAGACGGAGTCTTGCACTGTCGTCTGGGCTGGAGTGCAATGGCGCGATCTCAGCTCACTGCAACCTCTGCCTCCTGAGATCAAGGGATTCTCCTGCCTCAGCCTTCCAGGTAGCTGGGACCACGCCTGGCTAATTTTTGTATTTTTGGTAGAGGTGGGGTTTTGCCATGTTGTTCGGGCTGGTCTTAAACTCCTGACCTCAGTTGATCCGCTCGCCTCAGCCTCCCAAAGTGCTGGGATTACACAGGTGAGGCACCATGTCTGACCTTTACAACAATTTTTATACAAATATTTTTTTTTGTCTAGCCTAGCAGTAGCTGTTGGACTGTCCTGATCTGACTGTTGGATCTTAGGAACAGCGAACCATGGAGAGAAAGGAGAATGGGTTTCCTATCACACTAAATTTTGAAATAGGAACCATTTCTTTCCCTTTTCTACTTTCCCACCTTTTACTAGTTTTTAGGCTTTAGGATGTCTTTTTAACATCACAAGGTTCATATTGACCAGGTTGGACCAACTTTTTAACACAGGATTAAATGTTGAGTTGCATTGAGTTATGTCCATTGTAAGATACACTGTACTTTTACAGACCACTTAAAATATGCTTCTAGTTGTGAGAAGCCATTGATTGTAAGGTGCACTCCAATTCCAGAGATGCTAAAATATGAAAAATGGATGCATCTTAGAATTGATGAATAGGGTTTCTCTCCCTAATCAAAGCTCTTGCATGTGCCTGGAAATGCCCAGTAGTGTTTTTTGAGAAGAACACTAGTTAGGGGCATAGGGAGATCAGATGATCAGTAGACTCCGTCTCAGAGTAGGCCCTGTGGTCCCTAAGCCAGTTCATATGGGCAGTTTAATATGTAACTAATGAGTAGACATTGAATAGATGAGTAAATTATCTTCGAGTATCTTTTATTTACGCTGTTGTTGTAGACTTTGTTGTTCTTTTATAGTTTTATATTTCTGATGAGCCTTCCTTATGGCACAGATTTGTTATACCGCTAAAGTCTGGAACAGTGGAGCTTGGCTCTTGATCCAGCTGTTTATAGTTGGTTGTTGACTTATGAAGGAGGACAGGAGTATGCTAAGATATAGGGATAATATATTATAATCACTTTTGCAGTTAGGGAGATTAGTTACATGTTGGAAAATCATTTTGAAGAGAGGAAGACTGAAGATGTTCAAACTTGTGGGAAGGTCTTTCTGGCCTGGCCCAGATTAAACCCATTTATGCCTAGTGTTCCATTGTTGGAACGCTAAGCATGTGGGAGTTCTATTTATATCCTGCTCAAGGTCATCGCCAAGGTCCGATTGCAAAAATTCAAAAAATTGCAACCTCAGGCATAAATGGGTTAAGATGGTGGCAGATAATTAGGGCCTGGAATGGACAGGAGGTGGTAACTAGCTATAGATGAGAGAAGGAATGGGATTGGCAAGAACAACTCCTGGATTTCTAGCTTGGAAAGCAGGGTAGATGTGGGTGACTGATATGAAAAATGGAGGGAGAGCTGGTTTGTGGAAGGAAACAGTATTGGTTGGATCACATGGAGTTTGAGGTATCTGAAACAGCCAAGTAGGGATTTCCACTTGGCAGTTGTCTATATGGGTCTGGGGTTTGACAGAGGTTTGCGCTGGAGGTAGGCATTTGGGAGTCATTGCTGTAGAGATTTTAGATTTTATATTCCGACAGTGGGAATTGGGTGGCTCTCTCAAGTGACTCTTGCTTACAAGTGACAACCCTAACTCAGGTTAGCTTAAAGGAGGGAAAAGCTTCTCCCGACTAACCCCCATGGTTTTGAAAGGTCGAGAAATAGACATGGCTAGACCTAAGTGCTCAAATGATATAATTAATTGAGGTTGTCTTCTCTGTTCTTCACTTTTGTGGTCTCATTTCAGGCAGGTGCATTTATCTGGCAGAGGAAGACATAGGTTATAGATTATAGAATTATAGATTGTAGGTTATAGACCTCATATCAGGAACTCCTTGTATGGTCTAGCGAAGAACCTAAAACAGCCTTGAGAATTTTTTTTTTTTTTTCTTTTTGAGACGGAGTCTTGCTCTGTTGCCCAGTGGAGTGCAGTGGTGTGATCTGGGCTCACTGCAACCTCTGCCTCTTGGGTTCAAGTTATTCTCCTGACTCAGCCTCCTGAGTAGCTGGGATTACAGGTGCCTGCCACCACGCCTGGCTCCTTTTTGTATTTTTAGTAGAGACAGGGTTTTGCCACGTGGGCCAGGCTGGTCTCAACTCCTGACCTTAGGCGATCCACCTGCCTCGACCTCCCAAAGTGCTGAGATTACAGGCATGAGCCACCGCACCTGGCCAGCCTTGAAAAATTGCAACTTAAGGCCTGGGTAGAGAAGATAGACATTAAATAATTATCTAGTTGTAGTTATGTTAAGATCTACAAAAAGAAGTCCAGGGAATGTTAAAAGACTGATAAGGGAAGCTGGGCTGTCTGGGATGCGGGTACTTTGGAAGGCTTTCCTGAGAAGGTAGCCAGCAGAGTGAGACCTTAGGCAAGGAAGGACAAGGAGATTGTTTCTGGAAGTATTCAGTAGTATTTATTTATGTATTTGAGATGGAGTCTCGCTCTGTCGCCCAGGCTGGAGTGCAGTGGCGCAATCTCGGCTTACTGCAACCTCCGCCTCCCGGGTTAAGGGATTCTCATGCCTCAGCCTCCCAAGTAGTTGGGATCACAAGCGTGTGCCACCAAGCCTGGCTAATTTTTGTATTTTTAGTAGAGACGGGGTTTCACCATGTTGGTCAGGCTGATTTCGAACTCCTGGCCTTGTGATCCGCCCACCTCGGCCTCCCAAAGTGCTGAGATTACAGGTGTGAGCCACTGCACCTGGCCAGAAGTATTCAGTAAAGCGAGCAGTTTTTGTAGCTTTTAAAAAATTATAAAGGCAAGACATTTATTGTGGTTAATTTGGGAAATATAAAAAGCTATAAAGAAGCAGAATGATTAAGTTTCAACTTCTAATTTTTTATAAATAATGTCTGATACTGGTTTTACTACTGAGTACCTGTGCAATCATGGATGCCACACTAACCCAATCTGGATATTCGTTCTTTATCTTAAAAAGTAAAAGGAACAATGTGAACTTTAAGATAACCTTTCTGCTTAAAAAAAAAAAAAAAGAAAATCTCATGACTTGCAGCACAGTTAGCTGCCGAAATTGAAGGTCATATAATGCTTTTGGTCCTAATGACATCACTGGACTTCTGACTTTTGGCTGAAAAATCATGCCAGCTTTGGCAGTCCTTGCAAGTACCAAAGGGAATATGGCTTATGGCTTATGCCTGCGGTGCCCTTCCTGTATCCTGCTTTCTTACCTCCTTTTTTGACCATTAATTTTTTTTTTTCTTTAGCCTTTGGGTAAAGTATCAAAATGTTGCGAAGATAGACTGTCAATTTCGAAGGTGAGAAATCTGTAGGAGACTTGGATAGTTTCGATACTGTTTTATGTATATTAAGATTTGTAGGTAGTTTTCGTGTTAGTAATTAAAACGCCTTGTAGTGTATTTCAAGAGTATAGGATCTTGAGTGTTTTAAATTTCTATGTAGGAATATTTTAGATTCCTGGCTAAAAGAAGCTCTTGTTAGAAAATGTTAAAGTAAAGGCTGTTAAATTTTGGTGAGGCTCTTAATGTCTGCATTTTTCAAGAAGTCATTTAAAAATGTCATGAACTAAAAATATTTCAGTGGTAACTGTTCAGAAGTATCTTAAATGTACACCAAATCAATGAAATACAATCACTGGGTGACAGATTATTCTTTCTTCATTTTATACTCTTTCACATAATAAAAATGTGGGGGCAAATTGCATGTTGAATTTGTAGGTGTGTAGCTTAGCAAAAACTATTAATCTTTCTGAAATACTACTCTGGTAATCATCCCTATTTGTTAAATATTTTTCCCTGTTTTCTTATTTGCTTACAATAGAAAATCCAAAATAGCTCAGACTGGTCTCCTGCTCTGGCCAAGTCAGCCTTTTCTGCTTTGTTTACTTTCCTACTAGTTTATCAGCCTGAGTCACCTAAATGTCAGATTCAGGTTTGGGTTCAGAATCCTTAGACCTATACTGTCTACTGCAATAGATAGCCACTACCACATGTGGCTGTTGAAGACTTGAATTGTGGCTAGCTTCAGTGTGAATTACGTACTAGATTTTGTAGATAGTACCAAAAAATGTAAAATATCTCATTTTGCTTTTTAAATATTGGTTATATAGTGAGATGATACTGTTAGGGATACACTGGATTAAAGAAATATATTAAAACTGATTTTGGCTGGGCATAGTGGCTCACGCCTGTAATCTCGGCCCTGTGGGAGGATCGCTTGAGCCCAGCAGCTTGAGACCAGCTCGGGCAACGTGGTGAGACTTTGTCTCGATTAAAAAAACAAAACTGATTTCACCTGATTCTTTTTACTTTTTTAATGTGGCAACTAGAAAGTTTAAAATTATATTTCATATCGGACAGTACTGCCTTTGACTTTCCTTTCCCTGGTTCTTTGCCCATCAGAATGCTTTAAAATCTAGTATAAATCCTTGGCCAGATGGGGTGGCTCATGCCTGTAATCCTAACACTTTGGGAGGCTGAGGCAGGAGGATCATGAGGTCAGGAGCTCGAGACCAGCCTGACCAACATGGTGAAACCCTGTCTCTACTAAAAATACAAAAATTAGCCGGGTGTGGTGGTGCTCACCTGTAATCCCAGCTTCTCAGGAGGCTGAGGCAGGAGAATCGCTTGAACCTAACTGTTTGTTGTGCAAACAGCTCACTGCAGCCTCCAACTCCTGGGCTCAAGCAATCCTCCCATCTCAGCCTCCTGAATAGCTGGGACCACAGGTGCATACCACCACGCCCAGCTAATTAAAAAAATTTTTTTTGTGTGTGGAGGTAGGGTCTCACCATGATGCCTAGGCCTGTCTTGAACTCCTGGGCTAAAGTGATCCTCCCAGAGTGCTGACATTACAGGTGTGAGCCATTGTGCCCAGCGTCTATCTTCTCATTCTTTATAGTAGTTAAGCAATTATTCCATTTTCTGGTTATACCTTAATTTTATTTACCAGTTTCCTATTGAATAATTAGATTATTTCCATTTTTTTCTCTTGCATTACAAATACTGCTGTGGTGTTTGTACATATCCTTTGAGACTGTTTTTATTTCATGAAATGAAGTCTTAGAAATGAATTTACTGGCCGGGCGCGGTGGCTCAAGCCTGTAATCCCAGCACTTTGGGAGGCCGAGACGGGCGGATCACGAGGTCAGGAGATTGAGACCATCTTGGCTAACATGGTGAAACCCCATCTCTACTAAAAAAAAAATACAAAAAACTAGCCGGGCGAGGTGGCGGGCGCCTGTAGTCCCAGCTACTTGGGAGGCTGAGGCAGGAGAATGGCATAAACCCGGGAGGCAGAGCTTGCAGTGAGCTGAGATCTGGCCACTGCAGTCCAGCCTGGGCGGCAGAGTGAGACTCCGTCTCAAAAAAAAAAAAAAAAAAAAGAAGAATGCATTTACTATTAGAGAAGCCATGCAGATTTGATGGAAAGTGCCAGGCCACCTCACAAAATCTTCATAACCATTCATATTCCAGCCAACAGTATTTGAGTATGTTCTCTCCTCCCAACGTAATTATATCAGTCTGTGTGTATATATATATACACACACACATATTTTTTTTTTGTTTTTGGGAGACTGCGTCTTGCTCTGCTGCCAGACTGGAGTGCAGTGGTGCCATCTTGGTTCACTGCAGCCTCTGCCTCCCGGGTTCAAGTGATTCTTCTGCCTCAGCCTCCCGAGTAGCTCGGACAACAGGTGCATGCCACCATGCCCAGCTAATTTTTATATTTTTAGTAGAGACAGGGTTTCACCATGTTGAACAGGATGGTCTCGATCTCCTGACCTCGTGATCCACCTGCCTCGGCCTCCCAAAGTGCTGGGATTACAGGCGTGAGCCACTGCCCCCAGCCATATCAGTCTATTTTTATCTTTGCCAGTTTGCCAGCTGAAAAAACATTCATGATGTAAGGTTTCTTTGCTGTTGTATGAATAATAAAAAACAGCAAATTTAAATTTCATTTGTCTTATACTCTCAACTTGTTATAAGCTCCTTGGTCTGATTTTTGTGGTAAAATATTTTCTATTGCCAACAGTACACATGCATGCTTTGTACAAAATAAATGTTCAGATATTTGTGTCTGTCCATGGCAGAGGCATCCAGAATATGCTACTACAATGTAAAAATTATTTGGGAATGTGGTGGCTCATGCTTGTAATCCCAGCACTTTGGGTGGCGGAGGCAGGAGGATCACTTGAGCCCAGGAGCTCGAGACCAGCCTGGGCAACATGTTGAGACCCTGTCTCTACAAACATTTAAAAATTAGTGAGATGTGGTATGCACCTGTAATCCCAGCAACTCAGGAAGCTGAAGTGGGGGGATCTCTTGAGCCCAGGAGTTGGAGACTGTAATGAGCCGTGATCTTACACTGCGCTTCAGCCTGAGTGACATAGCAAGACCCTGTCTCAGACAAATAAAACATGTATTTTAATATGAAGACATTTGAGAATAGCTCTTTTTCCCCCTGAACTCCCTTGTCTGCCTAAAACTAGATCCTCCCCAAAGAACTCAATTGTCATAACCTCCAGTTGTCATAAATCCCTTCCTTGGGAGTTTTGCAAGCAGTGAAGATTGAGTCTTGTCACTGGAGAGAATTTGGCACCTCACCTAAACATTGTTACAAACTATCCTATCTCCAACTGTTCTCCTAAGGGTCTGTTTGTCTGTCCTACACGTTACTTGTTTTCCTGCAAGAGCCCATTGTTCTTTTCCAGTTTCCCTAGTGATACACATGCCCCAAATTCAGACAGCCCCTTTGGGTCACATTTTTCTGTGAATTCTTCTACATATGTGAATCAAATCTGTCATTTCTCTTGTAGATGTGTTTTTTGTCAGTTTAATTTATCAGACCGCAATTACTGAACTTAACAGGGTGTAGGAAGTTTTTCTTCCCTAACAATGGTCAAATTGATGTTTTTCTGGCTGTAAGGGCAAGGGATAATAATAAGGTAAGGTTTTTCTAAAAATAAATGTAAGTATCTTAAATATATGCAAAGTTTCTTTACATTAAAAAAAATCTTATCCAAAATGAGACATTTGTTAAATGAAGTAGATTATACTATTAAAGATGTGCACCTCACCCTCCTGTGTTTGTTCCTATGGTAGTAACATTGATTGTTAATGGATGGCATAGTAACTTCAATTGTGTTCACAAGCCTTTTTTCTTAAAGTTAGGCACTCTTCCCTGTTTTTTCTTAGCATTTTATCAATTTGCATAAAAGAGTAAATGGTTTGTAACAGGTTTCTCTGGTCACATCACTGAGGAGAGACAACAAAAGAAGTCATTCAACTGAGGTTAAATCTTTACACAAAGAAGGCATTAATGTCTTAAAAGAATAAAGAAATCCTGATATGGTTAGTGTGACTTTCCATTTTTCTGGTTATGAAATAACTAAAAAGGTTAACTAAATGTTGCCTTATTTCTAGGTTTAGTTATGCATCAGTGTGTTTATTGCTTTCTGTGCCTTACTGCACTCTGCTTATTAGGTTTGTGACCTTGAGCCAAAGTTGTTAACTGCTCTTTTTCTCATATGTAAAATGAGGATGGTAATGGTCCTCTCTCTCAGGGTTACTGTGAGGACTAAATGAATGATAATTGCAGTTCAGTGCTTAATACTGTGCTTGCCACATAGTAGCTTAATGAATGTTAGTGAAGAATATTTCTGAGAGAGAAATAAGCTGGACATTTCTATCTTAAAATGGCTTCACATATAGGGTGCTTGAAAATTAAATCTGATCTTGATACTTTCTAAAAGTATGTGTTATTTTAGCTTCCGTATTAATATTCACATTTGAATTTGCAAAATACTTCTGTGTATTATCAGTACTGGCAAATTGATACAGGAAATTTTGTTGCTTTTCCTGCTTTGTACATCAAGAATTGGAGGCTAATGAAGGTTAATTTTCCCACCAAACAAGTTGGTGTAAAAGAGTAAATAGAACTAGAGCTGAACTCTGTAATTCTACCTACTAGGGAGCCTGAGGTGGGAGGATCTCTTGAGGCCAGGAGTTTGAGGCTGAAATGCATTATGAGAATAGTGTGCTATGTGAATAGCAACCACACTTCAGCCTGGACTACATGGCGAGACCCTGTCTCTAAAAAGAAAGAGGTAAATAAAATCAGACTTTTCCTCATCCACTCAGAGTGGATGACTAGGACCTCAAAGTTACATATAAAGTCAAGTCAAAGACTCCACATACTAAAGAAAGCCCTGGGCTTTAGTGACCAGAATCCTTTCCAGGACTTATTAAGATGTGGCAGAATTAGGTCACAAGCTGGGGGGAGAAGGAATTGTGCCAGAGTAGTCATTGCAGCGATTAGTGCCTAGCGGGGAGCACTGTAGTTTTTGTTTCCTTCTCCTTCCCTTGGGGTGTCCTTCCCTTAGAAGCTTAATGTGGAGAGGTCTAGTAGAACCATTCCTGGAAGTTAAGAATACTAGCGGAAGATGGAATGGAACATCTGAGTACCTAGGCAATATTGTGCAGCAGGCTGGTTTTTCTGTACCTATTTGAGCAAAGGATAAGGAAAATTAGAAATCTCAGTTTGGATCGAGGGGTGGCAGTGACCTTCTTTTAGTTCAGGTGGGTAATGCAAATGTAACCAGGCACCAGCCTTCTTGCCAGGCAGGCTGTGCTAGACAGGGAAGCAAAAGCAGTTGGAAGAGGGTGAACTGAGGCTGGGTGAGGTGATGCAGACCTATAATCTCAGTACTTTGAGAGGCCGAGGTGGTAGGATCACTTGAGCTCAGGAGTTCGAGAACAGCCTGGGCAACATAGTGACACCATGTCTGCGTAAATAAATGAGCCAGGCCAGGTGTGGTGGCACATGCCTTTAATCCTACCACTTTGGGAGACTGAGGTGGGTGGATCACTTGAGCTCAGGAGTTTGAGACCAGACTGGGCAATGTGGCGAAACCCCTCTCTACAAAAAATATAAAAATTAGCCAGGCGTGGTGGTGGGCGCCTGTGGTCCCAGCTGCTCGGGAGGCTGAGGTGGCAGATTGGCTTGAGCCCAGGAGGTTGAGGCTACAGTGAGCTGAGATCATGCCACGGCACTTCAGCCTGGGTGACAGAGTGAGGCCTTGTCTCATATTTCCAGCTTCTTGGGTGACTGAGGCAGGAGGACTGCCTGAGCCCAGAAGGTTGAGGCTGCAGTAAACTGTGATCTTATCACTGCACTTCAGTCTGCCAGAGAGAGTAAGACCCTATCTCAAAACCGAACAAAACAATACAACAAATGGAGGGTGAGCTGGAGCAGATCTTTACGTGGGCTGACAGCCTCTAGTCTCCTTTGTCATGAAAGAACTCCA
This sequence comes from Mandrillus leucophaeus, assembly GCF_000951045.1. Lineage (NCBI taxonomy): Eukaryota > Metazoa > Chordata > Mammalia > Primates > Cercopithecidae > Mandrillus > Mandrillus leucophaeus. Next base: position 267,206 of record NW_012105231.1, on the reverse strand, counting down.
CTTGTCCCCAGAAGAAAAGCTATCTGTTGTCTGTTTGTGATACAGACAGTGTAGTCAGTATTAGTCAGGGAAGTGGCAACTGAGATAGCTACTCTAGTCTCCCTCCTTCCTCCCCTAATCGATCAGACCACATCCCTTCCTTCAGGCTAGCTCTCTTGGACTGTGCACCCAATCTGAATTTGAAGAGAAAGGAGGTGATTTTAAGACCGAAGGTTAAAGTTTTAAACTGCAGTAAATTGGACTGCACTTTTTAATAACCGAAAGCAATGGGAGCTTTTCAAGATCTCTATAATAAATGGAAAAGGGAGATTTGACCAACCACAATTAGGAATAGGGATAGAGAAACAATTGTTTCTTGTGTTTGTACCAATTTCAGACTCTTTGTTACGAGTCTTAAGTTCCCATTATCTTAAGTTCCCATTAAGTTCCCATTAAGGCCTTTGGACACCAAATCCCATTCTCATTTTTTCTGTATGAGGCTGTCACAGTACTATAGATGACCATTTGATCTTCTCAGTGGCCTGTTTCCAAATGCATTCTGATTCTCAGTACTATTTTAGCATTAAGTGTATCATTTAATTTTATCTCAGATTTTTAAGCTGTTTATGATAACCCTTTTAATTGGAACATTAACTCAAATATCTAATTCCTTTTTATGGAATTGTTTGAGTTTATCAAACCTTGGAAACATTAAATAACATAAAAAGCACTCAAAAGGAAACTCCAGTTCAATATTTTATTTTTACTTAGTGTATGAGATTTTGAGTTTTAGGAAGTTTTAAATTAATGTTCAGCCATTATTCACATATAAAAGGTAAATGGGTTTTAGTTTAAGGAATATTGAGCAATAAAATACAAGATTGAGATGGATTAAATGGTATCTGACGTATTTCCTTACTCTGAATCCATTTAACCTTTCAAGTATTCTATGATATAGTTACTGTTATCAGTTCCCTTTTACATGAGGAAACTGAGGCTGCAAAGGTTAAGTTAACTTGTCAAGGGTTGTATAGTTCATAAGTGGCAGAGCTGGGATTCAAACCCAGGCAGTCTGATTTTAGAGTCCATGCTCTTAACTGCATAATTATATTGTCAAATGGAGGAGGAGAATTTTAAGATGAGGATGTGTACTAGGCACAGAGTTGACTTTTATCAATTAACCTCTCTTTTAATATTTAAAATGTGGTAGAGATTTTCCACATTTAAATTTTCCACAGTTAATCTTTTGAGATTGATTGATTGATTGATTGATTGAAGCAGGGTCTCGCTCATTCTGTTCCCCAGGCTGAAGTGCAGAGGTGTGAACATTGCTCACTGTATCCTCGGCTGCCTGGACTCAAGCTTAGATCCTCCCGCCTTAACCTCCCAAAGTACTGGGATTACAGCTGTGAGCTACTGTGCCTGGCTCCCATGTATACTTTTTTTTTTTTTTTTTTTTTGAGACGGAGTCTCGCTCTGTCGCCCAGGCTGGAGTGCAGTGGCTGGATCTCAGCTCACTGCAAGCTCCGCCT
>NW_012105231.1:262633-264145 GCF_000951045.1 Mandrillus leucophaeus | reverse complement strand
TTAGACTAATGTTTTTAAATGGGTAAAATATGTACGACTTACGAAGGAGAACAATTATTTTGAAATATAGCTGTTAACATTTTTAGATATAGTAGACATCTAAAAATCATCCCCCCCTTTTTTTTTTGAGATGGAGTCTCGATCTGTCGCCCAGGCTGGAGTGCAATGGCTGGATCTCAGCTCACTGCAAGCTCCACCTCCCGGGTTTGCGCCATTCTCCTGCCTCAGCCTCCCGAGTAGCTGGGACTACAGGCGCCCCCCACCTTGCCCGGCTAGTTTTTTGTAATTTTTTTTAGTAGAGACGGGGTTTCACCATGTTAGCCAGGATGGTCTGGATCTCCTGACCTCGTGATCCGCCTGTCTCGGCCTCCCAAAGTGCTGGGATTACAGGCTTGAGCCACAGCGCCTGGCCAATCATCCCATTTTTTTAAAGTTTCTTTTCAAAACAAGTCTTTTTTCCCCTCCTGATTGCAAAAGTAATGCTAACAGAACAAATTGAAACACAGAGAAGTCCTTAGAAAAAAGTGAAAATCCCCTATATTTATACTACTCAAAGATAACATATATAAACATTTTGGTATATATACTGTAAGTTCAAAGAAATCCTACTACTTAATGTTTCTACTGTAGCTTAAGAATTTGTACAAATAAGGTGGGTAAAGCTAAGTTCATCCTGAGTGTCTGAACCTGGAATATAAGGAATTTGAAATTTGTAGGGGTGGGGATATCTAAATAGAAATAGAAAATTCTGAAAATTTGGCTGTCTTATTCTAGTTACCTGTTTTTTTGTTTGTTTGTTTGTTTTTCTGAATGTTCTTTTCCTTCTCAGCTTTTGCCACTTTTAAGGTTTTTTTTAAAAATCAAGATGTTTCCCATTTGATATGTTCTTCTGTAATAATAGACTAAAATATAATAAGATGTAGAGAAACAGAACCTAAACTGAGGGAGGTTAAAAACCAGATGAAGGCCAGGTGTGGTGGCTCACGCCTATAATCCCAGCACTTTGGGAGGCTGAGGCAGGTGGATAACCTGAGGTCAGGAGTTTGAGACCAGCCTGGCTAACATATAGTGCAACCCTGTCTCTACTAAAAAAAATACAAAAATTAGCTGGACATGGTGGCGGGCACCTGTAATCCCAGCTACTTGGGAAGCTGAGGCAGGAGAATCACTTGAACCTGGGAGGTGGAGGTTGCCGTGAGTCGAGATCGCGCCACTGCACTCCAGCCTGGTCAACAGAGCAAGACTCTGTCTAAAAAAACAAAAAACCAAAAACCAGATGGAAGTAGAAAATCTAAAACCTCTAGCAGAATGAAGCTAGAAAGAATGGAATCTAAACACTGAAATTATACATCTGTTAGGCAGCTGTGCGTTCTTTATAGGTTCTGTTGTGGAAATAGCTAAAGAAACTTTGATAGACAAATATATCTTAAATAGACTAAGCATATATTCTTATCACTAATTATGATGCTCACTTTTTTTTTTTTTTTTTTTTTTTTGAGATGGAGTCTTACT
>NW_012105231.1:261119-262583 GCF_000951045.1 Mandrillus leucophaeus | reverse complement strand
GATCTCAGCTCACTGCAAGCTCCGCCTCCCGGGTTTACGCCATTCTTCTGCCTCAGCCTCCGGAGTAGGTGGGACTACAGGCGCCCGCCACCTCGCCCGGCTAGCTTTTGCATTTTTTAGTAGAGACGGGGTTTCATCGTGTTAGCCAAGATGGTCTCAATCTCCTGACCTCGTGATCCGCCTGTGTCGGCCTCCCAAAGTGCTGGGATTACAGGCTTGAGCCACCGCGCCCGGCCTTATACTTTTTTACTTTACTGATTTTTTTTTCTTTGCATCTTGAACAGTGTTAAAAGGCCAGTGGCATATAGTTGTTTAAAAAATACTTGTCCAAAATTCTTCCCACATACCTTTTTTAAAAATGAGGTTTTTTTTTTCCTCTTCTCATTTCTGAGATGTATACATGTTTAATTGGTGATGGTCAGAGATCTTTTTTTTTTTTTGAGACGGAGACTCGCTCTGTCGCCCAGGCTGGAGTGCAGTGGCGCGATCTCGGCTCACTGCAAGCTCCGCCTCCCGGGTTCACGCCATTCTCCTGCCTCAGCCTCCCTAGTAACTGGGACTACAGGCGCCCGCCACCACGCCCGGCTAAGTTTTTGTAGTTTTAGTAGAGACGGAGTTTCACTGTGTTAGCCAGGTTGGTCTTGATCTCCTGACCTCATGATCTGCCTGCTTTGGCCTCCCAAAGTGCTGGGATTACAGGTGTGAGCCACTGTGCCCAGCCAGAGATAGATCTTTTTTCACAGCTTTACCATGAGTATTACTCTTAAAATAATTGAACTTGGGTAGATGCTTGTATAACATAATTATTTGTGTCATTTCATAGAATAAATTTAAAACCTACCCTGTGAGAGAACAAGAAGAAAAGGAGATGCCAAATACTGCAACGTCAGTTGAAAATGAAAGTGAATAAGTCCATCTGTGGGGCAGTTTTTGGAGTCCAATAGATTGAGAAATGAAATCTGATTTTTACCTGTTAATGCTGCTGAATAATAATATGGAATATTATTAAATTGCTTTTGTTCTCTTAACAGTCATTTAAATGTAATTGGTTATGGCATCATTACTGTATGTATCTTTCTAAGATTTTCTTTCCATTTACAAAAATATATATCCATTTTATTTGGTGCTTTGTACAGATGGCATCATGCATTGTGCACTGCAGCTTGCCTTTTTCACCCAACATTTTCTCTATCACCCCCCTTTTCCGCCGCTCACCCTGGGGTTCATTTCCCCACAGCTCTGTCTGTTCCCTTGGCAGAGTCTTTTCTCCCACTGCTCTCCAACTCCTGAAACCTTCCATCATCTCTTTCTATTTACCTTCTTGTTCTTAAGGAATCTTAAATATTTTGAGCAGCCTCTGTTCCCCTTCTTAGACTAATGTTTTTAAATGGGTAAAATATGTACGACTTACGAAGGAGAACAATTATTTTGAAATATAGCTGTTAACATTTTTAGATATAGTAG